>NW_015401520.1:0-4719 GCF_001527695.2 Protobothrops mucrosquamatus
ACAACCTGCCTCCAGAAGTGGTGAATGCTCCAACACTGGAAGTTTTTAAGAAGAGACTGGACAGCCATTTGTCTGAAATGGTATAGGGTTTCCTGCCTGAGCAGGGGGTTGGACTAGATGACCTCCAAGGTCCCTTCAAACTTTATTATTATTATTATTATTATTATTATTATTATTATTATTATTATTATTATTATTATTATTATTATTATTATTATTATTATTATTATTTGCGCTAGCTTAAATGTTATTGTAAATCTCACTGCAATGGTGATTATAATACCATCATGTTTCTGTCTCTGATAAAACTTATTATTTGGACATCTTCCTTGTTTTGAGCTTAGCGGAAGATAGCTCCCATCGTGACTCATCATTTGCATGTATTCATGCTTTACCTTGTGTTACTAATGTCTGGTTTTGTGAGATATATCAATGTATTTGTACAATATGTTTTGTTCCTTCAGGCTGCCAGTTTCTTCTATAGACAGAAACTTGCAAGGGCAATTCGATTTTACTTTAATATTTTCAGTGGAATAATAAGATCATAAGGACATAAGCAATGCCCTGTTGGATTTGACTTCTGGTTCATCTAGTCCAGCAGTCTGGCCTCACAGTGGCCAACCCCCTGCACAAGGAAGCCCATTAGATTCCCAACAGATGACCCTCAGAGAAATGCATGTTGCCTTTGAGGCTAACATCCACTGATGCTTTCTGTTCCAGTGGATCCGCAGGAGAGGCTCAAAATAGGGAAGATGATGGTGGCAGCATCATAATGGAAGCTCCATCCCTTTTGTATGTACATCAATGTTGCATACCTACTGGATCTCAATGGTGGGATGGCCGTCTTCCAAGGTCTGGTGTCTGTCTGTGTAGCAGACACAAAGCTAACAGAAGGAAGTTCAAGAAGAGGAAAAAAAACCCCATAAAGAATACTGCAACCATCTTTCTTCACCTGTTGCAAGAGGAGAGAAACAGAACTTTCCAGGGTTTCCCATGTTCAGAAAAGCTAATGAGAAGTGGTAGAGGGCAGTTTCAGAGGCACACACAAGCATTTTTATTTACAGATGTGCCAATAAATAACTGTCTACCTACTTGTGCCAGATGAGTAAGAATTGCCTTCTGGTAAGGAGTCATGACTTCTTCCCTCTGCTCCCTTCCTCCCTTCCCTCTTCTTTTTGTTTTTTGTCTTTCAAGTGGTCTGTGTGAGCCACGAATAATTAGCATAGGTAAGTGCAGAGAGTCAAAAATGTTGATGTTTGGGCACCATTTGTGGTTTATTTGTAATGCTGGCTGAATCAAATACTTACCTTTGTATGTTTCAGTTTATTATTGACTAGAATGGGAATGGAACTGTGATATAGCTTAAAGATCTGCTTATGGAAGGCCTCTGTTTAAATCTTCCATATCTCCAGTAAGGGAGACAGGAAAAAAAACTCTGCCTAAAATGCAGAGTGGGTAATATTTGCCATCTCCCTTCCTTCCTTCCTTCCTTCCTTCCTTCCTTCCTTCCTTCCTTCCTTCCTTCCTTCCTTCCTTCCTTCCTTCCTTCCTTCCTTCTCATGACAAGACTACTGTATCTTCCAAGTAACTTCATGCAAAGAAAAAAAGCTTATGCATATTAAATCTTCATCACATTAAGTTAAATGCAATGTTTCACTGGACCTGATAGATTTAGTCCACTTCTTACCACGTCTTGAATTACATGCACTATTTATTTTATCCTTCATAGAATCATATTTTCTGGTCCCTTGCTTTCCTAGGCACTGCCACCCAAGAAGACTAATAAATGATTGACTCGCCTTTGGAAATGGTTGTTTGCTGTAAATCCCACCCTTTTCAATCCCTGGGTTTTGTGGAGCTTAATGAAAGCTTTCCTGCCTGTATCATTTAATACTGCAGCTGAGCAAAAACCTGAATGGCAGGAGGAGGAGAGGGATTTTGACGTGGGAAATAGTCTCCTGGCAGCTATTTTCAGAATAAATATTTCCTTTTTATTTTAACAAAAACCTTCTCCATCTGTTCTGCTCTCATACTGCAAATGCATAAACAGCATAACTCAAAGGCACATCATAAAAAGTGAGGCATGTTTCAGATCTTTGTCTGAATCTCCTTTAAATCTTCATGCAGCTTACTGTCTGCTTATCATTACTTCAAATTCAGTATAGTAGGAAAAGAAATCGCAATCCATTTTTAGCAGTCTTCAGAGTTGCAACATATTAGGGCTGGAAGGGCTTCTAGTTGCCTTGACCGTTCATCTCATTTATAAGGCTGTCAATATGCCTTCAAAGGGACCGATCATTGGGTGAAGAAAAACACCCCTTTAAAGCTTTGCATAACCCCACAAAATACAAATGGGATATTGCTTGCCTGTCAGACTCCAGAGACATTGTGGATGAGATCATATCTGGTTCAACACAGGACAGATGAGTAATAATAGCCTTCAGTCCATTCATTCATTCTCTGACAATATTCCCCACGCCACATTTTACTAAATGTAATGAATAGTAAATACCTAAGCCCACAACAAAACTGAATTCAGTAGATTTCATAGGCCAGGGCAGAGGGATCTGCTCTTCTCTTGGAAACAGATAATTAATGGAATCACTAGGCGCAGGGGTAGGCTACCTTGGCTCTTTTATGACTCGTCGACTTCAATTCTCAGAATTCCTGAGCCAGCCATGCTGGCTCAGGAATTATGGGAGTTGAAGTTCACGAGTCATAAAAGAGCCAAGGTTGCCTACCCCTGCACTAGGGAAAATACATGAGCCAATATAAATAAATACATCTTTAAAGATGGTTCATATTTGTGTAAGTTCACAGTTTGAAGAGACTAGGTGACAGTGACTATCAGTTGAGAGTTCAATGCTTTGTTGATATTTAATGCTTCATTAACCCTCTTAATGACCTGTATGCATGAATTGCGATGATACCAGAATGCAAGTTCTGTTTCTTTTCTACATGGGTTGTGACAACACATGCATGTACAGTAGCTTGTGTATGATACACCATGCATCATGTTGACAAACCAATGGATTCTATAGTCTTGGGACAGTTTCTTGAAATGTTGATTTCCAATGGCCATTTGCTAAAAATGGGCATTTAGTGGCTAGCTTAAGGGGCGTGATGGCTCAGCAGTTAAAGAAGCTGAGCTTGTCAGCTGGAAAGCTGCCAGCCTGAGTTTGAAACCCAAGTATACCATGACAGGGTGAGCTCCTATTACTTGCCCGAGCTCCTGCCCACCTAGCAGTTCAAAAGCATGCAAATATGAGTAGATAAATAGGCACAGCTTCAGTAGGAAGGTAATGGCATTTCCTGCAACTCAGCATATAGTCATGCTGGGCCACATGACTACAGAAGCATCTAAAGACAACATGGCTCCCTCAACTAAGTAATGGAGATGAACACTGCCCCCTACAGTTGGGAACAAATGGACAGGGGAATCCTTTACCTTTAGTGGCTACTCTGTTTCCCCGAAAATAAGACCCAGTCTTATTTTTTTTGCCTCCAAAAAAGGCAATAGGTCTTACTTTCAGGGGATATCTTATTTTTTTCCTGACACCTGCTTCGCCTCACGGTGGTGGCACTGACAGCTCCGTCTAGCAGGAGCCCGTGTGGCCACTGGCCCATTTCTGTGGCCGCTCGTGTCAGGAGGCTGCATAGCCCACCATGCCATGCCACTGCCACGAGGCAAGGCAGGTAGGGGAGGGGATGGAGCTGCCCCAAGTGCCCCATAGGTGCCCAAACTCTTTTTGCCCAAAGACTGGAAGCTTAGTATGCTTGCAAATGGGGAGTTGGAAACCGAGAGATTCACTTCATTTCCAACCACCCCATTTGCAAGCAGACAAAGCTTCCAGTTTCCCTCTGGGCGAAAAGAGTTTGGGTGTCTATGGGATGCTTAGTAAACGAGCAATTTGTTTCAGTTTCCAAGCACCCCATAGGTGCCCAAGCACTTTTTGCCCAGACAGAGTAATGACAGAGACTGGAAACTTCATCAGCTTGCAAATGGGGCAGTTGGAAATGGAGAGAATCCCTTGGTTTCCAACTGCCCCATTTGCAAGCAGACAAAGCTTTCAGTCTCTCTCTCTCTCTAGGCGAAAAGTGCACATCGTGTCCAGATTGCCTCCCTCCCCCACTGCCTCTGCGCTGGACTTACCTGCTCTGTTCAATGGGGCCAGTGGGCTGTGGCTGCTGCTGGACACTGTCGGTCCATGCTTATTTTGGGGGCTTATTCTGGGGGTAGGGCTTATTTTGGGGGTAGGGCTTACATTGGGCCCACCCACCCCCCAAAAATCAGGCTAGGGTTTATTTTCTGGGTGGGTCTTATTTTTGGGGAAACACGGTAGCTACTGTCTTTTCAAAAAACATCCTTTGCTGTCCATATGCACATGACTATAATTGCACAATGTCTAGGACCACATCTAATCTTCATTCCTTTCCTCCTCCTTTCCAATCAATTTCTGAGGATGGCTGGAAAGATCAGATGACAATCCATGGGATGGTGCAAAATGTCTAAGAAGGACCACGTGAAGTATTAATACCACTTTACAATGCCTTGGTAAGGCCACACTTGGAATACTGCACCCAGTTTTGGTCACCACGATGTAAAAAAGATGTTGAGACTCTAGAAAGAGTACAGAGAAGAGCAACAAAGATGATTAGGGGACTGGAGGCTAAAACATATAAGGAACGGTTGCTGGAATTGGGTATGTCTAGTTTAAC
>NW_015401521.1:0-4716 GCF_001527695.2 Protobothrops mucrosquamatus
GCTTGCCTCCTGTTGTAGAAAAGCCATAAAAGAAGCATCGCTTAGAACAGTTGCTGCAGGCAGCTCTGTGATGACCTGATTAAAGATTCCCATTATGTGTTTTGGGTGAGAGGGAAATCTCAGCAGGAGTGATTCAGCAGTAGAAACTTAATTTCTAGAATACCTTTAAGACATGCTTACGTATATGTATGTGCATACACACACACACACACTCACACACACACACACACACACACACACACACAGAGAGAGAGAGAGAGAGAGAGAGAGAGAGAGAGAGAGAGAGAGAGAGAAGAGAAGAGATGATAGTAAATATAACTTCAGTCACTATAATGAAATCAGAAGAGACGTTTAAAGTTAACTGTTCCTAATCCGATGCCAGGAGATAGCAGGTTCATCAACGTATTTAGTTTGGTTCTTATTTTAAAAGAAAACTGATTATAAAGACAGAAACTCTTTGGACACAAAAAAAAATCTGTTATTTGCTGTAACTATTTACCGGTAATTTATAATAGATTTACAGTTAGTAACCTATGAGTAGCATAGCATATTTAGCATAGTAACCTATGAGTAGCATAGCATATTTACAAATCTTTATTTATTTATTTGTATTGCACCTTTATTATTTTTACAAATAATTCAAACCTTCTTCCCCCCATTTTCCCTATAACAACAGCCTTGTGAGGGTTAGAGTTCAGAGAGAGAGAGAGGGACTAACTGGCCCAAAATCACCCAGCTGGCTTTCATGCTAAGGTGGGACTTGAACTCACAATCTCCCACTTTCTAGCCTGGTGCCTTAACTACTAGACCAAACTGGCTCTTTTTTAAATTTTTATTCATTTCCTTCTTTGTAGTTAATTCTTACCCAAAAGTTAAATAATCTTTTGTCATAACTCTACACAGTATAAAATATATCTGAGCTTCAGTCTATAGCAGGGGTGTCAAACTGCCCGCCGGACGCATCATGCGGAAGCCGCGCCCACCCCATTGCCGGCAATGGCAAAACAGTCCCGATAAATCGCACGATGTCACGTGACGTTGCAAGTTTGACATGTCTGGTCTATAGTATTCTTCTTTGAAAGGCATGTTACACTTGCTTTTCCAAAGGCTGAATAGTTTATCAATCACATAATCTAAATAATTTAAATAGATAGATAAGGGGCCAATTTAATGGTTTTGCTGCTGTGTGAGTCATAAATAAATATATTTTAGGATATCCTAACAGATATGAATAATGACTGATTCATAGAACCATTTTATATTCATTTTTAAAAAGCTCTGATAGATATTGGTAAAACAAATCACTAACTCTTTGAAAAATCTTGTAGGGGCAAATGAAGCATGAGTTTAATATTAAAAATTTGTGATATTTACATCACTGCTATATATACTCCTAACAAATTTGTTAAATTCCAAGATTATTTTGGAATTCAAAACTGGATTCTTGGACACTCAATTTACTTTGGAGCAGACATACTAGACTTGCAGATAAAGTTAAAGTTAAAGTTCAGATTAGTACTGTCAAATACATTGAATATCTATTTTTAACGATGCCCACAATTATGGAAAAAAAACCTTCTTTCTTTTGTATTTGTGTATGTGTGCCTTTTGGTCATTGTTGCCTTTTAGTGACTGCCTGGGAAGATATTTGAAGTGGTTTGCCATTAGAAAGTTTCCTTCTAATAGTCATCTAGTCATCTCCTTGTACAAAGTGATTAGAAAAACTTTAAGATCCCTTCTCACCATTGTTTTAAAATTCTAGCAGAAATCTTGCTCATATTTAATTCCTCTGCCCTTTTGAAATATTTTGTCCTTCTCTAGGAACTCTAGCAATTAAGCTGTTGTGTAAAAATTATTAATAAAACAGATGAAAAGGGAATGGATCCATACTTTAGAGCTGAGATCCATATCTTTACCTGTGAGCTTCTCCAGTATCTCCTTGATTAGGGAAGGATGGATCAGGGAAAACAAATGGTTTTAAAACCAGAAAGAAATTTGAGAATAGCAAAGCTTTGTCTATTATTTAAACAGTCCAAGATAGCTTGGACTCCTTATATCTATTTCCCTTTTGCCCAAATAACAGGTTGAATTGTGAGGTGTTGGGTTTTTTGCTTTTGTTTCTTACCACAGAATAAGAAGCACATATTCTGTGCTCAAGACCAATTGTGAAATAGCCAGTATTAAAAACTGAAGTTTCCAATGGTTACTAACCTAAATGCGGGCATTTTGTGATACATTTATTATTGTAACTATCAGATATAAACTGGGGTTTATAAAATGGTTTGAGAACATCAAGTTTCCTTTTTTTAAAAAAATCTAATTTATGGTACTTTGTAAGTTACATTAAGGACTTTTTTTTTTTTTAGAGAAAAAGGGCAACATCTTTGAAATAAATAACTAAATAAGGTAACAAAATGTAGTTTTTTCCATAAACCTTTTAAATATCTTTCCCATATAAATTTGATTGAGATACATTTTCTCCAAAAAGAATTTGTTAGAAAAAAATAAGGAAAAAATTATGTAGGCAAAAAATTGTTTTGAATATTTTGATTTTGAAGTCTTAACAAAATCATGAATATATGAAATAATTAAAAATACAATAATATTAATTATTTCTACATATTTTTATACGCAGTTCAACATGAATAGCACTCTTTTGGCTCTTACTGGCACACCTCATGAAGATGTCAATGACTAGGTAAGTGTTTTCCTGAAGTTAAAAAAAGAGAAAGAAATCTAGTCTTTCTAACTCATTTTAGCAAAGGATTATGAACAAAACCACAAATAAAGCACGCTATGGGGAGAGAGAATCCACTAAGCCAATGGTTCTCAACCTTGGCCACTTGAAGAGGCGTGGACTTCAATTCCCAGAATTCCCCAGCCAGCATTGCTGGCTAGGGAATTCTGGGAGTTGTAGTCCATGCCTCTTCAAGTGGCCAAGGTTGAGAAACACTGCACTAAGCGAAAAAGAATCTATTTCCCTTCCCACAGAACATATCATAAAATGGTGGTGGTGACTGACCATAGAATTTTGTAATTATGGGGGAAAGTCTATAATTTTTGTCATTAAATCAAAAATAAATGTTTCTAGGAGAGAAACATTCTGTCCTAGAAGAATGTGTTTTGTACTGCATCCTTTATTCTGCAGATAATTGGACTTATTTTATCATATGGATATTAGCTACATATTTCTTTGATACAATATAGAGAATCAAGATACCACTAACCCCTCTTCCTTCCTAGCAATTTATGGTATTTTCTAGCATCATCTAGCACTTTAAGGTCTGTCCTCATTACTGTTTTATTGGCACAACAATAGCTGAACAAATCTAGAAGATGCTAAAAATCACTAGCAAGGAAATGGTTTTAAATTAATCAACAACAGTAAATCGTATATAAATGGGATGGAACTGTCAGGGACTATGTCAAATATTGTTTGTGTATAAGAAAGCCATATCTCAAACGTTGTTGAATGCCAACTATGAGTACATGTTGCCTATCAAGACCACCAGCACATATTGCCTATAAAATGCTTTAAAATGTTGCAGTAGAATATCTAACGATGTTACATTTCATTAGAACATCTATCCAATCAGACCAAAAAATCATTTAACCTCGAAGCTTGTCTGCATTAATGGCTTCCAGGTGTTCCAGGAAATGAAAAAGCAGGGAAGAAAGACAAATGCTTTCTCTCTGTGCTTGCCTTTAATCGGTATTCAAAAGCATAAGCTTCTGAAGATTGAGTCTCCTTCTACACATCAAGACTAATCACTATTGATAATTTTTTTATGAATGTGGCTAACCCATTTTAAAGCTATGTTTTCTGGGAAATAAATTCCATTCAGTTTAGTGAAGCATGTTCCCATGGAAGTGAAAAGGACTGTAGCTGAAGTAAATATATGTTTATTACATTCCATCTGTCAGACTCAGATATACTAACCATGATGTGAAGTTTCAAATGCTGCAGTGAAAGCTGATATTAATGTAAAATATAGATATGGAATGTACATGATATCTTCTCATGCAGAAGATATTTGGATATTATTTTACTTCAAAACTTGTAGGTAAGAAATTTGAAGGAGTATTTGGAAATAAATATATTTCAGGTTTTACCTTCTTTCTTGCAGTTTCCTACCATGATAATCTCAAGCTCCATATTATCTGTAGAATGGGAAGGAAGGAAGGATGTCTTCAGTTGAGCTGTGACCAGATTACAATGTGCCTTCATTAATGTGCTAACTGCTAAATATCTAGCAATGTCCTATCCAAAAATTTAAGAATATTGTATATATTGGATTAAACCAAATAGGGGTAAAGTAAATATGGTAATTTAGATTAAATGCAATAAAGTTACTAGTAAGGAAGAGGAATAACTCAATGTTCTAGTAATTCCCATTAGTTTTAATTGCCCATTCTTCATTCTATAATGTTATTGTATATCTTAAAAGGGTTATGCATTGTAGGAATCTTTAGTAATATGTTAATGAAGGCATGTTCGTGGGTGCACATGTATCATGATATATAATGCATGGTCAAGAAGAGTGTTTTGAATAAAATGTTTTACTCTGTCCCATAGAAGAGCATTTCTCTATTTCTTCATGCTATGAACTCTTTGTTTCTCATTAAGTTTAAAACTAATACATTCATACTTTCTCCAAGAATACTGCAGTTGTGACATGCTTTTGTTTTTAGCTTTCATAGATTAGACATCTTCAG
>NW_015401522.1:0-4714 GCF_001527695.2 Protobothrops mucrosquamatus
AGCCTCCAGTCCCCTAATCATCTTTGTTGCTCTTCTCTGCACTCTTTCTAGAGTCTCAACGTCTTTTTCCCATAGGAAAATGCAATGCTGTGTGGATCTTCTGACCTGCCAGCCCTGTCCCCAAATTTTGAATATGTGACTCTCAAATTGCAGAGGTATTTTGGGTGCTCCTGTGTATTTATTCATATACTCATTAAAAGAAAAAGGCCTGATAGATTAAGTTTATTTTTAATCCCTAGTGGAAGTGAGATCGTAAGGCTACGAAGATAGTGGGGTTCACCCCCCACCATTTGAAAAGCAACATTTTGCTCCTATTATTTATGCTTCCCTGCTGAAGCAACAAAAGTATTTCAATAATCTCCAAAGAGTTTAAGAACAATATACTTAATTGCTATGAGTAATTTCAGAGCTAATTAATGTGATAAATCTCCAGAGCGAAGTATTCTTACTTAATGAACAGCATAAAATGGAAGAGACGGAGGCCTCTCTTTGCAAATATATACATTGGTTGCTGTTGCTTTTGTGAAATGATAGAAATAAACACATCCATGCAAACACTTGCATTTATAATCAGTAGGTAGACTGGGTGCTGCGGGCCCCTAATGGCAAAAGTCAGATTGGGTTCTTATTAATGTTCTCTATTTGCACTCCAATAAAGCAAAGCATCTTGTTTTAATTTTTTTAAATTGAAAATGAAACACAGTTGGGCACACAAATGGCCTTGCTTAATTTAACAACACAGAACAAAGTCCTGTCATTGAATGCAATTGTTCTAGGAAGACCAATTCAATGGTAGGGCTTAAAAAAAAATAGTTAGGAGTATAACTTGTATAAGAAAGTATTCTTGAGGCTGGCGCTTGTGTGAAATAAAAATAGATAAGCTTCTTAAACATAACATAGTGGTTTCCTGACAGATTAAAGTGTGTCTGCAGCTAAGACCCTATAATGTGTTTTCTACTGTTATGGAGAGAGAAACTGAGTCAGGTGGGAAGCTAAATTTCACAGATCAGAAACAGGAAAGAAGTGAAGAAAGCCCTAAGAAGATTACTCCAACCACTAGGAAGCATATTTCAGAGCGGCATGAAAAGTAGAAAAGGAGACACAATTACATGAGTTTGGAGGTGAGAGAAATTGTCTCAATAAATAAATGAAACTATAGAATCCTGCTAATTACTTTTATTGCCCTGGTGATCAATAGGCTTCTAGGTGTAGGAGCCATGCAAAGATGAATGCCAACAGACACAGGCTGGGAGGGAGGAGTTCAAACATCTAACCCCCCCCCCAGATCTTCATTTCACTGCCTAAGACCTGCCATTCCAGTTGATGACTGCCAACTGCTTAAAACAGTTGGCAGTTTAACAAAGAGAAGGACGAGGGGGGACAGGATAGCAGTGTTCCAATATCTCAGGGGCTGCCGCAAAGAAGAGGGAGTCAAGCTATTCTCCAAAGCCCCTGAAGGCAGGACAAGAAGCAACGGATGGAAACTGATCAAGGAGAGAAGCAACCTGGAACTAAGGAGAAACTTCCTGACAGTTAGAACAATTAACCAGTGGAACAACCTGCCTCCAGAAGCGGTGAATGCTCCAACACTGGAAGTTTTTAAGAAGAGACTGGACAGCCATCTGTCCGAAATGGTGTAGGGCAGGGGTAGGCAACCTTGGTTCTTTTATGACTCATGGACTTCAACTCCCAGAATTCCTGAGCCAGCATAGCTGGCTCAGGAATTCTGGGAGATGAAGTCCATGAATCATAAAAGAGCCAAGGTTGCCTACCCCTGGTGTAGGGGTTCCTGCCTGAGCAGGGGGTTGGACTCGATGAGCTCCAAGGTCCCTTCCAACTTTATTATTATTATTATTATAACATGAAAGAGATTTTTGTGGATTGGAAAAATCCAGAGATATCTTCCACTTGTTTTTTATTATTATTATTATTATTATTATTATTATTATTATTATTGTTGTTGTTGTTGTTGTTGTTGTTGTTATTATTATTATTTGGAAGTCTGTACTGTATTTCAGTTAAAACACATCACATTTCCCTCTACAAAGACACTGAGTAAAATACATAATTTTAAAGGGAAATGTTTTCTTGGAGCACAAATTAAACCCCCTCCTCTTTCACTGGGGATATCTTGCAATATTAAAAGGATGCATTGCCCTTTTGATTAGGGAAGTGGGATTCATTTAAAAAAAAATAAATAACCCAAACATTGATCGACGGGACCGAACAAGATTTAATTGAGATTTGCCTATGCTTTACCCATTCACTTAAAAAACGATGGCTCAGTAGTCTGGTCCCCCTGTTTTTGCAAACTTTCCATTACTGAAATTCCTTTTCATGTAAAGCAATTCCCTTCCCTTTCTCTTTTGCATGTACATCTTCAAAAGTACTAAATGGATTCAAATGTGCTTCTCTGTTTGTAAAAGCGGGATGGAATCTCCTGAATATGCGAATGTAAGTCCTGATATGTTAGATGTCATGTTTTCTTTCCCCATCCTTTTGTTGTTGGCTAGAAGACAACATGGAAATACTTTGGTTTACCTGTGTAATCCCAGGGTGTCCCAAGTGCCAGGGCTGGCTGTTAAAATCAGCATGTCTCCTGTCAAAAATGGCTGGAGTGAGACAAGGACAGCATGACCACTGGGCCCAACAAGCTACAGAGGTCAGGTTTCAAGGACAGCCATACGTGGCAGTGATGGTCTGATGACAAGTTGTCAAGCGAGCAACTATAAAATGGAAAATGCAGAAAGGAGGGAGATGGGAGTTGCTAGGGGGGGGAAAGAGAAACTTCTTTTGCTCCTGATGAAATATTCAGGTAGCTGATAATACAAGTCCATGCAGAATTTGGGCCTCATCTTTGCCCTTAAATGAATCAGCCCTGGAAGAACAACTTAAAATGGTATTGCGTTCATTGGAGAGCCTCGTGTTTAAAAGATACAAACCAGGCCGTAATCTCACATTAGGCGAAGGCGGGTTCCCAATAAATTAGGCACATTTTTGGATTCTTTCTTTGCAGTGGATTTACAGGTTGTTCTTATGGGGAAAATAGGAAGAGGAAGGTGTGTTGGCTCTGTTCACCAGTGATTTGTCACTTGTAGCTAATAAAAGCGGGATACAAATTAAATAAAACTAAATAAATAAAACTAAATAAATAAATAGAAATATATAAAAACGCAAAGCAAAACCAACAAGAAAAGAGGTCCAGGTGCCATGACTCAACTCTACCTGGATGACTGAGCGTCTTCATCAACTTAGAATATTGCGTGAATCCCCCGGCCACTAACCCATGATTAAACTAGTTAAGTCCTAGTTTTCCTATTCCTGAGTTTACACCTTAAGCTTGGCCATAATGCAATTATCTTGTCTGACGTTTTGTGCGTTGGATAATTCCATCCGCGGTGACTTATTCATTAAGCTATGGTTGAGCAAGTTGTGGCCTCCAGTGAAGTGTAAACCAAGCCAATTTTAAGGTGGACAGGCATTCAAATTAGCTCCACTTGATACTGGAATGATTTGAGGTGTGACTTATGATTATCTGAAAAGTTTTTGAAGGACTAGTAGTGTATTAATTATACATCCATTTTTTTTAAAAAAAATGTGGAATGTAGCTGTTAGGAGAACTGTATATTTAATACATTTAGTCTTGAGAAAAGATGACTTAGGGGGAATCTGATGGTGGCACTCTTGAAGAAGAGGAGACCATGGGGTGGTTTTTAATCATTCCAGGCTGCAGACTCTGAGACAGTGATAGGAAGACAGACTCTGGAGAAATGTTTAGACCAATTTCCTAGCATTAAGAACTGTTCAATAGAGCAGGGGTGTCCAACCTTGGCAACTTTAAGACCTATGGATTTCAATTCCCAGAATTCCCCAGCCAGCATGACTGGCTGCGGAGCTCTAGGAGTTGAAGTACATAAATCTTAAAAAGTAGCCAAGGTGGGACACCCCTGCAATAGAAGAACCCACGGCATGGAAAGGTGATAATCTTGAACCCATTCTCTAACTGCATTTAGGCTAAGGATAGATGGCCACTGGGTGTCTTAAATTGTCCCTTCTGACCCCATTGTTTGATAGTCCTGTGATTTGATGGAAGGATTCTCTGTCTAACAACATTGAGTTAGTGACTATAGAACAGTGATGGCGAACCTTTTAGAGACCGAGTGCCCAAACCGCAACCCAAAACCCACTTATTTATTGCAAAGTGCCAGGGCCGCATCAGCATTGTGGTGCCCTCGGGGGGGGGGGAGCAGGGAGGCTCCTCTGAGTGCTGCCTCTGGCATGCAAAACCTGGGGGCACAAAAATAGGCTACCATGCTGCACTGCTGCACCACGCCGCGGGGTGCAGATACAAGGTGCTGCACCACATAAGAACGGGGGCAGGGCTAGTGAGTATCACGCAGGCACTAGCCCCACCCCATTTGCAGCGCGCCAATGCTCGCGGCTCCGTGTGTGCATGCACGTATGTAAAATGCTTCCCCCTCCCTTTTCTTCCAGTCCACCAACCGACAATGGATGTCTAGATACTCCCATGTAACACCTCTCCTGCGCGAGCTGCACTGGCTGCCTGTGGCCTTCCGGGTGCGCTTCAAGGTGTTAGTAACAACCTTTAAAGCGCTCCATGGCAATGGACCTAGTTATTTGCAAGACCGCCTCCTACCAAACACCTCCCTTCGACCAGTCCGCTCCCACAGAGAGGGCCTCCTTAGGGTGCCGT
>NW_015401523.1:0-4712 GCF_001527695.2 Protobothrops mucrosquamatus
TGTTGCCATTCCAAAGGTATTTTGTAGAAAAGGCACTCTGCAGCATCAGGTTGAGTCCTACACACTCCAGTGGCATACTTAAGTCTACCATTAGCATTACTGTTTCTTTTGGAGAAGGTGAGAAGATTAGCAAAGAACTGAACAGCATCCAAACCTCAAGATTTTGCCATACTAACATCTCATCAACACAGATTTCTTACATAGTTGACCTTTTACAGTTACTAGTAACCGCTATATTAACCTGCACACGAAACCAGACAGAAATTTACTATTTCTTGCTATAGAGAAAAGAATTCTGGATTTTTCAATATAGTCTTTATTACTGGAAACACAGAAAAACCTCGTACCAAATGAAACAAATGTGTGAATTCTGTTAGTCAAATGCAATATGCATACTGGTGTCTATATATTTATATTTAATTTTTATTAGATTTACAGTACAGTATATTCCATCTGGGTCACCATTTTTCAAATGCAGTTGTTGCTTGACTGAAACTTTTTATAATATGATAAAGTGTCACACACTAATGCAAAGTGTTATCATTGCAGAAGAAACTGAAGGATGTTGAATACCATGTGTTTTATTATCTGAACTACAGGAACACTACATGCTACAGGGTTCTGCAATCTGGGAAAAGTTGAAGGCTACTTTAAGTTCCATTTTTAAAAAATATGGTAAAAGGATACATATGAAGGTATATGGATTTTTAAAAAAGATTGCACAATTTTTAATTACATGTGCTGAAAATTAAACAAAAGTGATGGCTGACCCTCAACACAAACATCTGTCTACAAATGTTGTCCTCAGACATAAGGTGAACATGGGAACATGGGAAGAAAATGTTATAAAACCAGTTCTGCTACTGTACTCTAAAGATACTTCCACTGATATGAATTACAGTACTACTTAATCAGAATATGCATTATTCAGCAGTACACGGAAACTGCAATCAACAGTGATAAAATTCCAATGATCACAATGGGGGGAGTATATTTAAAAAAAAACCAACATTTGCCATATTTCTCAATATTTTGGAATTCACTACTGTATTTTGTTTCAATTTTGTCAGCACTCAATTATAATTTGCAGATAACCCTTTAGAATGCTGTTAGATTATATTTAAATATTTTTTGCTAGGAAGATATAGATATGGTTTAAATAAGAGAATAGCAATAACACTTAGACTTTATATACAGTAGTGGCCAAAATTGTGGAAACCTTTTGGGAAAAGTTATTTTTGAGGTATGATGGCTAGTAACATTACTTTTTTTGGAGTAGTACCATAAAATTATATATCAATGGAAAGATAATTTAATCAACATAGTTTGTTCAATTATCTGTACTGTATTCTATGAAAAGTTATAGTCAAATAATCAGAAAAAGGAAGCACAACTTGCTTAGGTTGATATCAGGTAGCTTTCCTTTATCTGATTGTAGCCAATGAGCATGACTGTTTAGAGAGCCAATCAGGTGTCATCTTGTTTTGGCAATGAGCCAATCAAATCACAGTAGGATTCAGTTATTGATGTCATGTATTGAAGCTGAGAGGAGGACATTTGTCAGTGTGTTATGTGATCGCTATCAAGTTGGTTGGGGGGTTTTTCCCTTTCATTTAGTGAGCTTGTAAAATGTAATAAAATTAAAGTAATGGTGCAAAGAGTTGACTGGTTGCCCAGAAAGCGATGTAAAATAGTATTAAGTGAACAAGGCTACAGTTATAAAGAAATTAGAAGAAAAATTGGTGGAAACTTAACCAAAGGTGGCATTTCTACTGTACACTTTTCCCAAAAGGTTTCCACAATTTTGGCCACTACTGTACAGGTCTAGCACTCTCTGAGTGGTTTACAGTGTCAGCATATTGCTCCCAACAATCTGGGTCCCTCATTTTTACCAACCTCGGAATGATGGAAGCTTGAGTCAATCTTCAGTCAGTCAGGATCAAATTCCAGACTGTGGGTAGAATTGGCATGCAATACTGCATTCTAACCACTGCCTCACCAGGGCAAGAGACTTAAGTCTCTCAATACCTATGCTACTATTAGCAAACTCTAAAGTTAAAATGGAAAACATTATGGTCTCCAGTAATGACCTATAGTCAAACTCTCCTTGTGAGCATATGGACACAATCATGAGGTTTTCTTGACACCAATGTGAAATGGTTATCTTTTTCCATAATTTTTGACTTTCTAGTCTTATTGCTCTGAAATTTTCAGGAAGGTTCTATTCCACTATTAACCAAGTTTGACTCTACGTAGCTCTTGATCTAAGTGCTACCACTACTGAGATATTCTAGATGCTACTCAACTACAGTATTTCAACTCTAGCCATGGTGGCTGAAGCTACTGGAACATCCCAACCCCATGAAAGTGCTAGATAATCAAGAAGGGGTACAAAGTCTTTTGTGGCTAAAGGCTACTTAAAGAACAAAGCAAAATACACACGCATGGTCATGAAGAATTGCAGAGGGATGGCAATGACTTTTCTGAATACAGGCCAGAATTTCAGTCCTATTCTTCCAGTGTTGGTTGCTTAGAATTTAGCAGAATAGACACACTATTGGAGGTTTAATATATTTACTTATACATTAAAAATAGAAATTTGCACCAATTATTTTAGTGATTTCTCACCAAATTTCAGAAGTTTTAGGAGATTGTATCGACTGAAAAAAGCTATGTGTAATCTTTGATGCCCATGCCTGATTTAGACCCAACTTTAGCTATGCTAATGTATTAACAAAAGCAACTTTTTGCACAAAGACATTTCCTTTTCATTTCATTTTGAAAACTTTAAACTATGACATATTACAGATCTATTTATCAGACTAGAAGGCACTCATCAACATAATATCACTGAAAATGTGTGTTTGCCACATCTGTTAACACTTGTCATTATGATGATAAATTGTATCATTTGAAATACTGAGGTCCATCTTCAATCAGTTCCCAAGTGAAATCTTATGCTGACGAACTATCTTAAAAGAAGAGGCATCTCCAAAAGTTGATTATTGTCTTTCTATTTCATAAGAATGAATGTTATTTGGTTTTATGCACTGAAAAGTTTTTATTTGATTTTTAAAATATGCAAAGCTGTTTGAAAATAAGTAGTCTGATAAAATAATTGTATATATTTGCTTAGGAGTCTACTGAGGGCCATGCATTGTTACAATGATGTAAACAGAGTTTGTCTACTAATATAAAAATAGGTTCTATTGTATGTTTTGGTAAAAATTAAACTATGATTGAGATTTATTATAACTGATCATTGGATTGTGGTGCATGTTGTCACATTAACCAATAGCTACTTTATTCTGTTATTATACTAAATGCTCTACAGAACAATCACAAACTTGTTTTCCTACAGAATGGGACACAGAGTCTTGGCATTTTTATTAATTTTGAAATGCAAATATCTTTGCATTAAAAAGTTCTGAATGCTACTTTCTGTTCTTTGGAAATATTATTATACATCAGATGTGGACAATATTTGTTAGTTGGAGTCTACATTTAATCTCTGGAAGAGGCTGATAGCTACCGTGGGTGCAATTGTGATACAGGATGAACACAGCTGCATCACACACATTCCTACAGACAGGATTTTTCTGAGTTGGAATTTACTCTTTTTAAGACTGAATTAAGCCTACATACTTTTAGTTGGAGTTCTCCTGGCTTACAGAGATCAATACCAAAATAAAGATCACATTTTTGGCAGAGGTTTCAGCTTGCACTCCAACAAGGCTTCCTCAACTCAACAGCATAGAAGTGAAGATTGTTCTGCAATATTTATAGTCTGTATGGAATTTGAATTCTTCGGGGTTAATAACTGCACACTTCTTGGAAAGTATTGGTTGATTGCTGGTTGGGGATGGTGCTAATTCTATTCTGTATTAAATCTATTTTTCTTCTTAAAAAGAAGGGAAATCATTTTAGCATTGCACCAAGCTGACAGTTTGCAACGATACAATTTAAGGGTACTCCAAGGCTTGCAATTGTGGGGCTGCATGTCTATCCTTGTTACAGGACAGGAAGACCTGGAGGAACGTTGTCCATGGGGTCGCGATGGGTCGGACACGACTTCTCAATTAACCACCACAACAACAACAATCTAGTTGCTAGACAGAGTAAAAATTCCAAGAGTTTTTGAGGCTGGCTACCCAACTTACAAGACTGTTCATATAAATTCTATTCTACTGCCATTTTCAGTATGTAATAGTTATCAATATAGCTAATATTATTCAGATTTAAAAGATATACAAAGCAATTGTGATCATGGGGTATCTTGTTAAAGGAGGGATTTGTGATTCTCTGGAACCTGCTTAATTCCCAACACAGCCTGTGGCGAAGGATTCTGGCAGTTGTAGTTCATCAACCACTGGAGATGAAGGCCTTCAAGCATCTGTAAAACATGGATCTAACAGAACAGATGTATATTGAGCTACAGCCTCCCTGATAAACGCGTTGTATTAAGCTGTACAAAAGGATGATGTGTAAAGATTCCTTAAGCAAGCCAGTATTCTTTTCTCTGTACCTTTTTGTTCTTTTCAAAGAAAGGCTGCAAGAATAAACAAGATAAGCCGGGTAGGAGTATCTGTGCACCTTGAAATTTTCTCAGAGGGCCTCCCTAGGCAGCGGTAACTTTTATCGGTTGCATGTAAACACTTTTGGTTTCAATCGTTTTACAAAGATAAGTCTCGTAGCGTTTGCTGGTTCCCCGT
>NW_015401524.1:0-4712 GCF_001527695.2 Protobothrops mucrosquamatus
TGGATTATGTGGTTGGGTGGATTTCAGTTTGGTTTTATTTGGGTTGCATTTTGAATGGTTTTAATTTAGGTTTGTAAGCTGTCTTGAAGCTCCATAGTGAAGATAAGAAATAAGGGATGGGAGAAACTTATTCATTGTCAGACATGCTTCCTCACATTCATTCTGGATCACTTCCATATCCATCTGCTACTTTTTTTTTAAAAAAAAAAAAGTAAAATGTTTTGCTTTTCTGTGACATATTTTAAACTGTTTTCTCTCCGTTTTGAGCTAGTTCCCATTGCATTTTAATATATTTTTCTGAATATTATTTGCTGGGGAACAATAATGTATCCTGTTTAATACATCTGTTTAGCCACTGGAGGAAGCAGACACCTGTCTTATACCTGCAGTTCTACTTTCTTATACACTCAGCTCTATAGGTAGTCTTTCACTTACAGTCACCATTGAGCCCAAAATTTTTGTTGCTAAGTGAGACTTGTGTTAAGTGAGAGTTTTATCCCATTTTACGAGGTTTCTTGCCAGATTTCTCAAATGAATTACTGCAGTTGTTCATTTAGCAACACGGTTATTAAGTGAATCTGGTTTTGCTTGTCAGAAAAGTTGCAAAAAGTGGTCACGTGACCCTGGGACATTGCAACTGTCATAAATATGAGTCAGTTGCCAAGCTTCTGAATTTTGATCACATGACCATGACGATGCTGCAACGGTTATAAGTGTGTGAAAAACGGTTGTAAGTCACTTTTTTCAGTCTCATTGTAACTTTGAATGGTCACCAAATGAACTGTTGTAAACCAAGGACTACCTGTATATAGTTATGGCTGTATGTTAACAAAAGGCAAAGTTTTGGCTGTGTGAAAACAAGATGGCAAATTGAGCAAACAGAGAAGAGAAATAAGAAAATTAGAATTATATTCTGTTGATCTACCTTCCCAGCTTCCTGCTGTGTTTAAGAATCTCCAAGAGATGTTTAAATACTTTAACACAGAGGACTGTGGGTGACATGATAGCAGTCTTCCAATATTTGAGGGGCTATCACAGAGAAGAGGAGGGTCAACTTATTCTGGGGGCAGGACAAGAAACAACCAATGGGAAGCTTATCAAAGAGAGATTCAACCTAGAATTAAAGAGAAATTTTCTGTCAATGAGAACAATCAGTGGAACATCAGAATTTGTGGGTGCTCCATCATGGAGCTTTTTAAGAAGATATTGGAAAGCTATTTGCCGTGAATAGTATAGGGTCTCCTGTTTGAGCAGGGGGTTGGACTAGAAGACCTCCAAGGTCCCTTCCAATTCTATTATTTTGTATTATGTAATTTTTAATCTGCTAGGAGTTGTAACATTTGGATGGTGCAAATATGAGATTGGTTGCCCTGAAATGTTTTAAGCCTAAATATTATAAATCATAAAAACGATTTGCTTGTTAATAAGCCCACGTCTGACTGCATTTATGTTATACTAAGTTCTAGACTTAAAGACACGGTGGGATAAACCAAATAGACCACATCACACTTTATTGAACTAAATTATCCCAATCACTAATTTTATCCATCTCCACTTTCTTGAAACCCCTACAATTAATTCTCCTTTTCAAAATTTCCTGTCTGTACACGTGTAGTAGTTCTTCTTAAAAAAACAAAACCACCACAAACCAAATAGCAATGAAGTGTTGGTGCTGCTGTCTGCAGAAATACTTTATTCAGTTAGAATAATTGCCCATTAAGATCAATCAATTGCTAAGGTTGCCCATCTGTGCAATGGAAAGACAAGCAGCTGGCTGCATGGTCTATATAGGATACATAAATGTTTGCAGAATGTTAAATACCTTCTCAAGACCTTAAAAACACAGCCCTTCCTAGGATCCTGTTTTATATAATTTCGTAATCACCAAGCAGATAGCATCAAGATAGCAACTTGTCTTTGCATTGCTGGATTTTACTGAACCATTTAATACAGAACTATCCTAGGGTTAGGCCCATTTAATTATCACAGGGAAAATGTTAAATCTTTAATTTCCTTCATTTGCTTCTGCTGCTGAAAGGGGTAGCTTGTTCTGAGAGGCCAGTTGTGAAAGACTGCCAAGGCTGGTCTAAACAACTAAATTGTTGCTTCCTGATGAGAAGGTTAATGCAGGAACCCCAGCAAAGCCCTATTGAAGAGCCTGCCTCCTTGGCTCAGTAGTCAAAACAGCACAAAACTGTAATCTACTTCTATATCCCATTAAACAAGATGCTGGTGAGCACAGTGGAGTTAAGAACATGAGGTTTATGTCTCCATCTGTTAATGAGACTGTTGCTTCTTCACTGAGATTCTGAACTCTTCTAGGAAGAAAAAGGAGTCAGAAATAACGGTAGAAAAATTGCTTTATGAACCTCAACAAGTGGCTTAAAGTGAGAATGATTTTTCCAAGTAGAACCAGATCTTCAGGCTGAATGGGCTGCTTCCTGAAATTGTGTCTAGTTCAGCAGCACTAAAATTAGAACAATCCTGAAATCCACAGGAAACTATACATTGTGAGACACCTTTTTAAAAAAAAAAAAAAAAAAATTACAGTAGTGATGAACGCCCCCATTGGGAGACTTGAAAGAACAGGTTAGGGATATATCATCGTGGAGAAAATCTATGTATGTGGTTTTCTAGGAGCCAAAAACAATTTGATGGCACATAATCCATTTTTGTAAACTGCATGTTAATAGAATCAATCTAAATGTACATTTATGCAGATTAGTTCTAGACTGACTTGGCTATCTCTTTCCCCAGCCCTTAAGATGGGCAAAAATAGGAAACAAAATAAAATAGAAAATAAAATAAATTAAAATGGAACCATTTATTTATATAAAGAACCATAAATCTGTAAGGAGAAATGTGTTTTTGTGCAAGTTTCTTTTTTTCTCCCCATAGCAGGACAAAGCGATGGAGAAGATTAACTACTTTTAGAAAGCTAGTAAGTAAACATGTCGAGAATAAGTAATTTTAGTTAGGTATTTTTTATTCTTTTAAATTCCTTGTATCCTACCCTCCTTATACTAGTTTTTGACCATAATAAAGATTGATTTGATTCATGTTGAGAATTCAGGCCTACACCATAAAATAGCATTCCTATTGAGACTTCAGGGGTTTGATATAATGTTAAGTGAGGAAGGTTAGAACAATGAGTGGGAGATTTCTTTCTAATGATGAACTTAAAACAAAACATTCTGTTTTTGACAGGGACCTTTCTCCTAGCAAATGTTGGGGGCATTTTAAATATTTTTTAATAGTTGAGAAAAATCTGTATCTTTTTGAAAAAGGCAGAATTTTTCCCCCTGGTCTTTGAAACAAAACTTTTCCCTCTCGTGCACACAGCCAATCTGATTAATGTTCACATTAGATAATAATTCAAAGGGAAAAGACCATTAGATAGAGAAATGGGAATCTAGCAAGGCACCTGACTGCAATTCTTATTACCGACTTTCCTTAAGCTTAAAAGGGGAAGTGTCAGTCATAGCCTAACCCAATGATGGCGAACCTTTTAGAGACCAAGTGCCCAAACTGCAACCCAAAACCCACTTATGTATCGTCGGGTGCCGAGTGGGTGTGGCCCATTGGGTGGGCGTGTCCAATTGGGTGGGCGTGTCCAATTGGGTGGGCGTGGCTGCGGTGGTAACGGCAGACTGGATGGGACTAAAAAGTTCAATCAATCAATTCCAACTTTGCGAGATCTTTTTTTTCCCTGCTAGAAGTTGAAATTGATTGATTGATTGATTGAACCTTTTTTTTTTTTGCACATGGCAGTGGAGGCCTAAAGCAAAAAGATTTTATAAAACCCAGCTGAAGGCCTAGGACTGGGGTGACGGCACGTGTGCCCACAGAGAGGGCTCTGCGTGCCACCTGTGGCACGCGTACCATAGGTTCACCACCACGGGCATAACCTGTTTAAGCCTCCCCTGAATGTTATTATTTTATTACCCAACTCTCTCTTTTGCAAAAAAGAGACTTTTTAAAAATCCTATACCACTGTTTGAATACATTCAAAAACTCAAAGGAAAATCTCTATCAAGCTCCAAAATGCAGCAGACTTGCCCGGAGACTTTCTTAAGCCACAAAAGCATTTCTGCAAACCATTGTATCCCTAGAGAGTGCTGCTGCTGTCTCATTCATGCAACAATCCCCCATTGTCTCCTTGAAGGTTTGCCACACATCATTTGGTATCAGAATTACAAAATAACAGGGTTGGGAGGGACCTTGGAGGTCTTCTAGTTCAACCCCCTGCTCAAGTAGGAGACCCTAGGCCTCCCCAGACAAAGGGTGGTCCAATCTCTTCTTGAAAACCTCCAGTGATGGGGCATCCACACTTCTGGAGGAAAGCCATTCCACTGGTTAATTAATCTTGGATTTTCAAATAACAGAACAACAGAGTTGGAAAGAATCTTGGAAGTCTTCTAGTCCACCCCCTGTTCAAACAGGAGACCCTACTATCCCAGACAAATGGCTGTCCAGTCTCTTCTTGAAAACCTCCAGTGATGGAGCAGCCACAACTTCTGGAGGAAAGCCATTCCACTGGTTAATTAATCTGGGATTAGCAAATAACAGAACAACAGAGTTGGAAAGAATCTTGGAAGTCTTCTAGTCCAGCCCTTGTTCAAACAGGAGACCCTACCATCCTGGACAAATAGCTATCCAGTTTCTTCTTGAAAACCTCCAGTGATGGAGCACCCACAACTTCTGGAGGCAAA
>NW_015401525.1:0-1587 GCF_001527695.2 Protobothrops mucrosquamatus
CACACCCACCCAGCACCCGACGATGCATAAGTGGGTTTTGAGTTGCAGTTTGGGCACTCGGTCTCTAAAAGGTTTGCCATCACTGGTATAGGGTCTCCTGCTTGAGCAGGGGGTTGGACTAGAAGACCTCCAAGATCCCTTCCAGCTCTATTCTGAATTGAACTGAATTGAATATTTGGGATGGGGGTTAGGGTTAGGACGACTTAAGTGATTTGCTTGAACTGCCCCCCTCTTACAACGGGGGGGGGGAATCATATATGACTCATGCTGAGATCCATAAACTTCCTTTAAGCTGAAAGGAATTCAGGGAAATTCTATATAATGAGCTCCAGTTCCAGACTCTTTATTCACTTCAACAGATTATTTTCTTTGTTGACTATTGTTTTCAGTTAAATTGTTTTGGCAGGTCATATCAAGACAAAGCATTATTCCCATAGTCTAACATATATGTGGAAACCTGTTGAAAGATAGCTAAGGTAGTTTAGTTCAATTCTCCAAATAATCAGACCCCCCCATCCCTCCACAATATGGAAAAGCAACATCTCTTTATTATTTATTTGTAAATAATTATTTCTTCTAATCTGCTATATATAACATAAAACACATTTTTCAGATCTGTTTATCCACTTTATGAAGTTCATCCATGTAATACATTTTAAGTGAACTTATTACATTTGGAGGATAATAAGATCAGTGGAAATCAATATGGGCCACTTGAGTCAACAGAACATCACTTCCCAGAGAAGACAGGAGCCATCCTGCTTTCCAGGAATCAAGGAATCAGACTTGGTAATAATGCAAGAAAGGGGGTGAAAATGAAATGGTGAATAAAAGCATTGCCAAACTTTTAAAAGCTGCCAAAAGTGTTCTTGACATACAAAGAATAATTAGGGCTCAGTCATAATAAGACTGAGTCCAACCACTTAGTCCATCTTGCCAGAATTGTTTGCTCTGATAGTGCTTCAAAATTTACAGGCCAAAATCCTAGAACTACTAACTAGAGAACCAATACTTGATGCTGTCCTTTATTTCCAAACCTGATAAACAATGAGATGTTCTCTAGCTGGTTTGGAGTACATGTCTGAGAATCTTTTGTCATAGGTCATACTAGTTGAGGCTGATGGTTCTCAAGTTGAAATCATGTTGAGAACTCCAGGTTGCCTGTACCTCTCTAAAGTGTAAGTCCGATAAGTCTTGCCATTGAAAGCAGAAAATTGAAAAAGATGTAGTTTGTATTTATGTTGAGGCAAACCATGCAAGTACTTAAGAACTGTTGAAAGTCCATATAGGAACTCGGTGGGCAAACAGCAACAATTAAGAATATTTGTGGGAGAAAGAGTTGTAATTGACCACCTTTCATCTTGTTTTACTATTTCTTATTTATTTCTCTGTGGGATCGCAAAATCCCGGGGTCCCGCTCCCTGCAGGACGGTGGTGATGTACGTTGGCCTAAACCAACGGGCCTCGCTTTAGATCAGGAAACACACGGGCAACATGCTTCTTCAGGTGAGATGGCAGGCAAAGACCCTCAAGCCTCTCCGTGCCTCCCTTTTATTCGTACATTAGCATAATCAAGGGGGGGGGGTG
>NW_015401525.1:8575-13287 GCF_001527695.2 Protobothrops mucrosquamatus
GGGGTGTACAAAAGGACAATAGGGGGATGGCTCTTCATTGCCATACACAAAGAACAGGAAACTTAAGTCAAGGAGGTACTAATTCAAGGTAGGCTTAACAGGAGAAATGAAACTTAAGTCAGGAAACGAAACCTAAGGCAGGCAGGTAAGCTTTTCAGGAGAAACGAAACTTAAGTCAGGAACCAAATGGATGCAACATTTCTCTCCATAAAGGAGGAGGAGGAGGAAAAAACTTCTTCATAAAGTCAAATCTGTATCTACATTTTTGAAGTTTTCATTCCATCTGTTCTTGTCTAACTCTTGGGAGCAAGTGAAAATAAGTCTGAACCCTGTATAATGTGACTGCCTTTCAGATATCTGAAGGCCACTATCATGTTCCTTCTCAACCTTTTCAAAAACTTAAGCTAAAGATACTAAGGTATTTGAACTGTTCCTCATAGAAGTTGGTTTCTGGTGCTTTCACCATCTTGGTAGCCCTTCCCTGGACCTGCTCCAGTTTATCAATGTCTTTTTTTAAGTTGGGTGTACAAAACTGAATTCCATGCAAGGCCTGATCAAGTCAGAGTAGATGGGATAAATAATTCCTGCAATCTGAACTCTACTCTCTTAAGTGTTCCTCAACATTTCCCTCAGTGTTCCTCAAGATGTCATTGGCCTTCTTTGCAGCTGCATTACACTGTTGCAACATGTTGAGCTTATGATACAGTAGTAAACCGAAGTCATTTTCACATATGCTGTTCTTGAGAAAGATTTTCCCCATTCTGTGCATGTTCTTTTCATTTTTCTTAACTATATGTATGACTTTACATTTCTTCATTTATATTGCATTCCCTTTCTGCCAAGTGGTTTAGTCTAAGTCTTTTTTAACTTTTCCCTTTCCTTATTAGTCAATTCTCCAAGCATTCCCTTGAGTAAATTTGCATTTATTTTAATGGGCATTGGCATCTAATGATGAAGGTGCCTAATGATGACCTGAATAATTAGAAAACGTGTGTGATATGGATCTTCTTGGACTGTACATATTCAGGGTCTAATGCATATCTCAAAGAAGAGATATGTATTATCCCAAATTCTTGCTTTCTATCTGCAAGAGGTTTGATAATGGTGTTTCTTTAGAATACACAAACACCCACACACACCTACACACACACTTGAGAGTTAAGAATTGATTTACTATATGAAACTGTGAAATCTAAGCTGAACCAGAATATATTATAGATATGAATGCGTAGCTCACAGCAATAGTATAGAACAGGGGTCCGCGACCAGGGAATGGGCCACGGGCTCTTGGCCAGTGGGCCGTGGAAATAGCTGGCCAGTGCGTGCATGCGTGGGCACGCATTCCCCCCACACGCTAGCACCCGTGGCTCCGTTTGCGCATGCGCGCAGGTGCGAATGGAGATGCTAGTGCGGGGTGGGTGTCTGCAGTCCATTTGTGCATTGCTGCTAGTCCGGGTGATATGGGTGGACCATTTGCGCATGCGTGAATGGGCTGCTAGCTGTCATGGAGGGGGGGTGCACGGCCATTCACATGTGCATGGTGCCAGCACATGCCAGATGCGCAAATGGGGGCACCAGTGTGTTTGACTCTGTACATGTACACGCATGCATGCGCACCAATTTTGAAGCTGCTCTCCTTCCCTCCGGTCCGTGAGGCCGGAAAGGTTGGAGACCTCTGGTCTAGAAGTTAGTCTTGACATGTTCTTCTTGTTTAATTTCAAAAAAGAGGACTTGGGTGGAATAACCATTTGCGCTGATTAAGTGAATTCTGCTGCCATTAATTCAGGCTTCGAAAATAAATACTATCATTAAAAGCAATGCAATTCATGTTGTTCTTTTAAGAAGTTGTTCCCTTAAGCATAGGCTTGAGTGTTCATAGCCTCTTTCTCTCTCTCTTAAATCATCAATATCATCACGTCCACATTAAAATGGGAAGCATTCATAAAACATTTGCATCAGGAGGGAGCACTTCTTTGAGAGAGCAAGAAATCATTCAGCACATCAGAATTCTGAAAACCAATCAGAGGTAAACCTCAAGCTTCAAGAATTTTTTTTTATTAGAACTAAAGAGAATGAATCAGGAAAGATGTCCAGGAATAGAGCTTGCTCCTGGTGACTTCATGGTATAGAATTATTCCACCTCAGTGGAGTTCTTATTTGCTTAAACACCCACACATGCACATAACAAGTGATGGAAATAACGAGAGGGTTGCAAATAGAAGACAATACCATCTGTACCTCTTGGAAATTTCCAAGAATGAAGCTGGCTTGTTTTTCCTCTCCTCCTCTGGAACAACTGTGAAAGCAAAAATAGCCTAAAGCTAAAACAGATTAAAAGGACAAGGAAAATAAAAAGCCATTTGCTTGCTTATCAAGGTGAGAAAGAGACTGGGTGTCATCACTGAAAAAGCATCCCATCACATTCTGTAGAGAAGACTCTCCTTTGAAGCTTCTCATAAAAAGGCCTCCAAATATCATTGTAAGACCTTTGGATTGGGTTGGATACTTGCAGTTGCAAAGATTAAATTCTTTTATTTCTTGTTATGTGAAGAGATTTAGGCTGACACTTTAAACTGAAAGTTTACTGAGAGAGTAAAATTGTTGTTAAACCACACAGCAAAATCTTAAATATTACTATTGTATAAAGGAACATAGATAATCATACTCTTTCTGTAGTGAGCACATAGCAAAAGACAGCTTCTTACAAGAATAACAAGAGAGCAGACAAAACTTTTGGTGTCTACTGTACATCAATGTATTCTATGTCATGTCTTGACTGCTATGCAATGTGGTTTTTTTCATTACTTTCTTTCCCAGACTCCTAGTCTGGGAAATCAAGCCTGAGATTTCTTAAGAAATGTTCATGTTCACGTACCAACCAAGGATAGCCAAGCTTTTTTTGGAGTTTAAATAAGCTAAATGCTTCTACTTGCTTTAACGTTGATAAAGGGTGGTAATATTCATAAAAGCCAATGTTTGCTTAAACACACTATTTTCAACTGAGATTGAATAATGAGTGATGAAAAACAAAAGCATGAATATCAGGGTGTTGTGGCTCCGTCTTGTGAGCCCCTCTTATTGGAGGAAGAAGGCTCCGAACATGAAGGAGAGGAGATGGCCAGGCCTCCCTCTCCAGGACCCTCCTCTTTGGCAATGCCTCAGATGTCTTCCGACAGAGAAGAGATTGACCAGGAGCCAGGTGGTTCAGAGATTGGCCAGGAGCCCGGTGTTTCTCAGATTGGCCAGGAGCCTGGTGTTTCGGATAGTGAGGAAGAAAAGTTGTGGCTGGATCCACGCCAGCGTAGGAGCGACAAGCATGCACAGCAGAAAAGGAGGCGTGCCAGAGATTAAGCTGAATCACTGGACCACACCCCACCGGTTATATAAGGGTGGTGGTGGCCATTTGGACCTCTGTGACAGACAAAAGCTGAATCTCTGGCGAAGTAGTTTGCTGTGGCTTTAAACTGTATGTATTGTTTTTTGTTTCTGTGTTCTTGGAGTAAAAGGTCTTGGCAGGCAGCTACGGAGCTGCTGCCAAGTTTCCTATCTGTGAAGTGGTGTCTGGAGAAGTCTTTAACCCTCGGCTGGCTGTTTGGGTGTGTGGGTCGGACGGGGACAGAACACAGGGTAGAATGTCCACAGTATGAATAAAAGCCTGCTATTCATTTATATTCTGCAACTGTCCAACTCCATATTCCTCCTTTTAAAAGAGAACATGTAATCCTCAACTTATGACGACAATGGAGCCTCAAATATCTGTTGCTAAGCAAAACAGTTGTCAAGTGAGTTTTGCCCTATTTTAGGACCTTTCTTGCCACAGTTGTTAAGTGAATCACTGCAGCTGTTAAGTTAGTAACACAGCTGTTAAGCAAATCTGACTTCCCAGTGACTTTGCTTGCTAGAAGATTGCAAAAGGTGATCACACAACACACACACACCCCACCAGACACTGCAAGTGTCATAAATATGAGCCAGTTGCCAAGTGTCTGAATTCTGATCACCTGACCATGTGGATGCTGCAACCATTGTAAATATGAAAAAGGGTCATAAGTCACTGTTGTTGTAATTTCTAATGATCACTAAACAAACTGTTATAAATCAAGGACAACCTGTGCTGCATGCCACAATCCTTTAGAAACTGAGAACTTTCCTTTGAACAAATGACTCTATTTTTCTATAAAATTAATGTTGGCAACAAAAGAACACTTAAATCTACAAATCATATAGATTTATGGTTTTCATTGCATATTGATTATAATTTAATAAGGTTTTACAATTGCAAAAATCAGTCCTGAACTGTTTTGATCAAACTTGATGTATCATAATTTTAGAGGCCTTTACACTAGAGAGTCTTGGCTAAATCCCCAGCGGTAACTATCAGTTTCAATTTTAATATATATATATTAAAATGCTTGTGTTTTGCGTTATAAGTCCTTCAAAAAAAAAAAAAAGCTTAACTAGAGATGGGTTTATAAAGAGGGTATCAAGATTTATAAACTCTTTGTTCATAAAGTATCTGTCCAGGAAAAGTTTGTGTATCTGTGGTGCAATTGTGTAAATCCATAGTGATTGCTGTGCCATAATACAGGCATTTATTTCTCTCCAAGGAATGCCAGAGATTTTTGTGCTGCATTCATAGATACTAATGTTCAGGACTGCTTTGGTGAGCCTTTGTGTTTCTACTAACCAGAGTGCAGTTTAAAAGTGATTTA
>NW_015401526.1:0-4710 GCF_001527695.2 Protobothrops mucrosquamatus
TCCTCCTCCTCTTCTTCTTCTTCTTCTTCTTCTTCTTCTTCTTCTTCTTATTATTATTATTATTATTATTATTATTATTATTATTACTATTACTACTACTACTACTACTACTACTAGATGACCTCCAAGGTCCCTTCCAACTTCTTCTTCTTCTTCTTCTTCTTCTTCTTCTTCTTCTTCTTCTTCTTCTTCTTCTTCTTCTTCTTCTTCTTCTTTTTCTTCTTCTTTTTCTTCTTCTTCTTCTTCTTCTTCTCCTCCTCCTCCTCCTCCTCCTCCTCCTCCTCCTCCTCCTCTTTCTTCTTTCTTCTTCCTTCTCATTTTGGGAAGCTAGTTTGTTTGTGCCCTTTGCATCTGCTCATCTCTTTTACTCAGAAGAAAGTCCTATTAACTGTGTTTAGAATTGCCTTTTGAGTTGAACTTTTTGATGAAAATTGCCTTCAGCTACTCAGGTATTCTCTTTATAAGTGGGCTTTGGGTGCAGAACAAAAAATAATAATAATCCGAGAACAGAAAGAAAAGTGGAAGAGATGAAGATTATAGAGACTTTTATTTTAAAAGAATGTGTTTCCTAACTAGGGTCTTTCATTAGATTAATAGGCATTCAGAACCACCAGGAGGAAAGAGAGTTGTTTTTAAAAAAAATCAGATCCCTTGTAGAAGTGCAATATTTTTGTCCGAATGCAAAAACTGTACTTTTTCTCTGCAGGGTTTTGTTAATCTACACAGCCTCACCTCCGGAGACAATTCCATCAATATTTTTGCAAATTGGGGCTGTTTCAGACACTTAGCCCTGCGGCTTAAGGCTTAATCGCAAAGGAAATGCTTTCCTTTTGTGTTTAAAATCACCCTTTCAGGATTTCCCTTAGTGCTGCTTTGTGTATTTCAGTTCTCTGGGTTTGATTCTCCTGCACTGCTAGCCAACTGAGTGAATTCTACTCAGCTTTGTGGGGAACACATACCTCCTGTTTTAAATAATAAAAAAAAAATAGCTGACTGGGATGCAATTAGCTGGTTTGGATGCAGGATGAGCCTTGTGTGTGCGTGCATGTCTGCATCTCTTAATGCAAATAGCAGGGGGGGGGGGAAATCCCACAATGGGGCGGTGCGTGGCTTCTTTCTTTTTTTTCCAAGCACCCCGAAGCAACAAAGCTCCCTGGCCTTGGATGCCTTTGGAGTTGCCAGAGTGAGTGTATTTGTGAGTGTGTTTGCATCGCCACCTCCTAAACACCCTGACTCCTCCTCTAGGGAGGAGGTGGGGACCAGCTCCAAAGTGATGCTTCAGCTAGGATTCCTAAGGGCGATCCATTCGTTTTCTGCCAGATGGCACGTCCACCACGTAAGATCTCTGGAGCTGCATTAGGGCTGGCTGAGGATGGAGTTAAGGAAAAAGTGGCAGCGTGATTCTTCGCACGAACTCTTACAAGCAGGGCTGGGCGAAAGCTTTTGCACAAGTCCTAATGCATAGAGACGGCTCCCTATCTTTTTAAGTCTTGAGTTGAGCGATTGCAATAAAATATAAATATATTTAAAGCCTTACGATCGGTCAAATTATTGATATTTTTGCTGTCTCGTGGGCAGGCTCTAAACTTTTACGATGTTTAATCTACTTCATAGCCCGTGAAAGGGGTCTACGTCTGAACTTCATAATCTAGGAAGGCAAAATACATTTCACCTCTAGAAGTTTTGTTTTAAAAAATTACGTTTGATGCAAAAAGACCCCGCTTTCTTTGAATTGGATTCTCTCCCGATTTTTCTTCCTAGCCTTGTTGTTATAAAGGGATTTGCGTCCAAATCAATCTGCTTGCTTGCTTCGCACGATTTGTAAAATAGCTCCATTTTGGGAAGGAACAAAAGTCCAGACCGTTTAAAGCATACACATATTCAGGTTTTATTATAATCCCAGCCAAATTTCCTGCTGGCTAAAGCAGGTTCCTTGCTAATTGGAAGTGAGCTGTGTTTTTATCTCTGAGCCTGGCTCTAAATGTGCATGTAACTTGTCTTGAAATTATTTAAAGTGCCAAGGAGAAAATCTTGATATAAATAGCCACTCTTAGTTTATTCGCTATTTGTTTTGCCACTGATAATTCTTCCACTGATTCTTAGCAGTGTAGCCTTTGGTTACCAGGTGGAAAAACAGGGTTCCATTCCATGCACTTTTCATGTTGTTTATTATAGTAATCAAAACAATATTTATAGTGTTAATTCAAGAATAGTAGATCCCATTCCTAGTCTTTTAAAGCTTTAGATGCAGCCATGGGAAGAATACTCATTCACATCGCTCTTTTTTGCACTGTCTCTTCCCCGCCTTCCCTACAGACCAGGTTTGTTAGGTCTGCGACAGAATTTACTATAAGCCACAAATCATGGTTTATAAAGAACATCGTGGCTTAGTGTGATGCATGGAAGCAAATGGTGCAGTCACACATGCCTTGTGTAGTTCAGCTTTGCCATTGCCATGTCATTTGAGAAACAGGAGCCAAAATACCAGATTTTTTAGAATTGACGGCTTGGCTGGAAACAAGCATTTGGATACAGTGGGAATTTAAACCACAAGCCCACATTTGATTGGAAGGCAGTTCTGGGTTTAGCAAAGCCGTTAATCTAGATTTATGAGACAACAAGTATAGCCTTAACGTAGTCAAGAAGATTTAATTGCAAGTTACTCTTTTTTCCTTAACCTAAAAGATTTTTTAAAATCTAGCTTTTCTAAAATATCAGTTTTTCAGTCCATGGTGTAGATAATGATGGGGTGGGCCTTTAAATGCCATGTAGGTGTGTTGTGAGGTGCTTTAGAGATCCCAAGAATATTTTTAAGATGGGGGTCTTCAAAACTTGGTCCTTTTATGACTTGTGGACTTCAACTCCCAGAATTCCTCAGTCAGCGTGCCTGGCTGAGGAATTCTGGGAGTTGAAGTCCACAAGTCATAAAAGGACCAAGTTTTGAAGACCCCTGTTTTAAGACAAGTCTCAGCCACAGGGGTTCTCCAAACTTGTCAAGTTTAAGACTTGCGGACTTCAACTCCCAGAATTCCCTAGCCAGCAGTGGGAGTTGAATTCAACTCCCAGTTGAATTCTGGGAGTTGAAGTCCGCAAGTCTTAAAGTTGCCAACTTTGGGGACCCCTGCTTTAAGCCACACGGATTGGTGGCATATTGCAACAGCCATCCTGGCTGAGCTAGATGGGAGTTGTAGTTGAACGCGTCACGCCAGGAAAGATCATTTTTAGGACCAGAGAAAAACTTAACCTTGTGGAAAAGAATAATAAGACACCCAGGCAGTTTTCATTTCTGGTGTATATTTTATCACCCAGGCCGTTTGTGAGTGATGCATTTCAAAGAGGTGAGGAAGGGATGTGGTTTGACCAACTCCCTTGATCAAGGAAAGCTTTATTTTGCATAAAAGCCTGATTTGACTAAGTGGAACAAATTTGATTTGGAGAGAGGAGAAGGGTAAAATTGGGGGGGGGGGGGGTGTTTCCTATGTTTTTGTGCGATTGAATGTAGGCCCTTAACTAATGGCACTCACCCACCATGTGCCTTTTTTTATTAAATATGTTTGCCATCCATCTCGCCAAATGGCAACTCTTTTTCAACCTGATCTGTGTTATTTGTGATATTAGCCCCATTCTGCAGATAAGGAAGACTGAGGCTGAGAAACAGTATGTTTACAGCCACGCACCAAGATCGTGGAAGAATTTGGATTTTTTTAAAAAAAATATATGTTATTTTTAACCTAATCACCTTAATATTTGGTAAGCAGCGCGTTGTCTGGGTTTATATTTAAAAAAAAACAATAACAATTAATTTCTCTTAATTCTGTAGTCCACATAATGGCTTCACTTGGTTTTCTCTTCTTTCAATAATATTCCCTTGTGCCAACCTTACATTAATACAGTTCTTGTTTATTTGAATAAATGACAATTAAAGATAGACATTTTTCTCATGTTTCTGCAAATAATAACCACATCAGTATAAAGCCTCTTTTCTAATTGATCCTCTGGATTGCCTCGTCATAAGATCCTGTTGACAAAATTCTTATTTAAATTTGTTTTCCCCACAATATTCCAAACATTCTTTACTGGCTAAGATTTTCTCAGAATTAGTTACACTGAAGTATTTAAGTCTTTTTTCTCACACAAGGGAGGAAGAATTTGGATTTTTAAGGGTAGCCTTTTCCATTTGCAAGTGAGCTGTTTTTTTTTAACTTTTGATTAAGCCAGGGTTAGGCAACCTTGGCTCTTTTATGACACGTGGACTTCAACTCCCAGAATTCCTTAGCCAGCCATGCTGAGGAGAAAGGCAGAGGTTTCCAAACTGAGCCATGCTGGCTGAGGAATTCTGGGAGTTGAAGTTCACGAGTCTTAAATTAGCCAAAGTTGAGGAGCCCTGATATAGGCCAGGGGTGGGGGCAACCTTGGTTCTTTTATGACTCGTGGACTTCAACTCCCAGAATTCCTGAGCCAGCCACGCTGAGGGGAAAGGGAGAGGTTTCCAAGCTGAGCCATGCTGGCTGAGGAATTCTGGGAGTTGAAGTCCACGAGTCATAAAAGAGCCAAGGTTGCCTACCGCTGGACTAAGCAAAGTTCCCGGGTCGTCTCTCTCTCTTTTTTGCTACTTACGTATGTTTGGGTATGCCTGTATTGGAAATAAAAGTACAATATAAAAGCCATTTCGCCCTAAAATATTTTTTTAACTATCTTTTTTTTTTTCTT
>NW_015401527.1:0-4710 GCF_001527695.2 Protobothrops mucrosquamatus
TTCTAGAAAACGTGTCTTAATAGCATAACAAAATTCTGTTTCAGTTTGAACATTGCATTGCCTCCCAATTCAAGGCTTGCTGCATGAGTGATGGTGACCCATTGTGAAGACAAGATAAGATAACCTTTATTGTCATTTTTTTACATCAAAAAATGAAATTTAGTTGCCCGCTCTCAAAGTGAAACACATACATGACACATACCTAAAACATACTATGTACAACATATGTATAGACCCACACCCCTACATATACGTAGCAAATAAATATTAAATAATGTCCATCTTGAATATATAACGGAAGGAGGAAGCTTGAGAGTTCGCAAGGTTAATGCCGTATGGAATGAAACTATGGCTGAATCTGGATGTTCTGCTACGGATACCACGAAGCCTCCTCCCAGAAGGGAACAAGGAAAACAGGTTGTGAAGAAGATGTGTCGTGTCCCAGATGATCTTATGTACCCTGCACAAGCAACGCCTCTGTGCTATGTCCTGGATGGGAGGGAGGGAACTGCCAATGATCTTTTCGGCCATCCTCACCACTCTCTCCATTGCCTTCCTGTCTGAAGCAGTGATGCTTCCATACCAGACTGTGATGCTGTGTGACAGGATGCTCTCGATCGTCCCCCTGTAGAAAGTGGTCAGGACAGGGGAAGGAAGATGTGCTTTTCTCATGCGACGCAGAAAATGCAGGCGCTGCTGTGCCCGCTTCACCAGCTTCTCACTGTTGAGTGACCAAGCTGGCCTACTTGTTAGTTGCACACTCAGGAATTTGATGCTGGTAACCATCTCCACAGGTGAATCATTAATGCACAGAGAAGTGTGGCTGTGCCTGCCTTTTCTGAATAGTCCTTGACAAGGTTGGACTAATATAATTGGGGAGCTCGGCTCCTACTGGCCATTGTTGGCTGCCAAGTATATTGTTACTGGGCATTATCTTCCAGACCATGTTAGCTTGTTCTGCAAGAGGAGTTAGGCTCCTGGTTTGTAGGGTGGGGAATGTCGGGCCAATATTTTGCCAAACATTATTGGGGCATCAAACTGGCTTCTGATTTGCACAAGAACGGTGCCAGACCTCTTTTGATAACCACAGTTAGTGGTCTTTCGAAAAAGGAACCACGTTTACCTTAAGTATCATCTTCATAGTCCTGGACTACATCTGACTTTAACAAAGGTAATTAGGGCAGGGCTTTTCAACCAGTGGTACGGGTACCACCTGTGGTACATTGGCACCTGGCAGGTGGTACGCGACCATCCTAGAAAAGTGGTAGTGGGGGAGGGGAATGAGCTGAACCGGTGGCAGCACCGCACAAGCCTGAGCGAGAGATGGCTGGAGCTGTAGGGCTGTCAGGGCTCAGGGGAAGCACCAGGATCAGCGCCACGCTCCAGCTGGAGCTCGGCGCTGATCCTGGTGCTTCTGCTGAGCCCTGAAGAAGCACCAATCAGCTGGAAAGCAGCACTGATCCTAGCATTTCTGCTGAGCCCAGAAGAAGCGCCGATCAGCTGGAATGTTGCAGCATCTCCAGGGTCTTCTGATTTACATTCAGATGCTTGGCAACTGATTCATATTTATGACGGTCACAGTGTCCCAGGGTCATGTGAAGTGACCAAAACCTGCTGCAACCACCCAGCAGATGGGGGGAATAAAAACCAAACACCCCCCCACCCCACTCCAACTGCCAATCCTCAACAGAAATGCTCACAACAATGAAAACCTCGGACAGGAGGAAGAGCACAGCTGGGCGGGGCAGGCAGGTGTCTTGCTCGGTTGTGGCTTTGGGGGGCCCTTTTTTCAGTGCCATTGTAACTTCGAACAGTCACTAAGCGAACTGTTGTAAGTCGAGGACTACCTGTACTTTATCTTTTTTTTCCTTTTTTTTTTTTTTGGTCATCAAGTTTTTGACACCTTGCTAGGCGACCGTGGTACTCAGTCTGTGGTATATCCATTGCCATATCCTAAAAGTGGTACAATGGATGAAAAGGTTGAAAAGCCCTGAATTAGGGGACCGGAGGCTAAAACATACGAGGAACGATTGCAGGAATTGGGTGTGTCTAGTTTAATGAAAAGAAGGACTAGGGGAAACATGATAGCAGTGATATGCAGGTTCTGCTGGTTAAAGAAATACAGGAAACCAGAGAGTGCCTTTTAAGTTTTACGTGTTTATTCAGCTGAATAGAGACGGACTCCTCTAAATGAGGGGAGTAACAAATGACAAGAAATTCTTGTATTTATTCTGTATAACTACATAAGCAACCCATCCAGCAAAGCTGAGACACATAAGATAAAGATTGCACCCAGTAAGTCTGGCATACTGTAGATTAGAAGGAAGAAAGCAGAATTAGCTAAACATGTTCTCATTTGAGTGTTACTTAAAGATATCATATGTTCTTGGGTGGGTTAGGACATTGGGTGTTGTCCTTGCTATCCTTTCCTGACCCTGAATCCAGGATTACAAGTGACCAAAGAGAGAGAAGCCATCTATATGTATTCATAATTAATACTGTCCCCTAATTCCTGGTCATCAGCAGTGTTCCAATATCTCAGGGGCTGCCACAAATAAACAAGGGTCAACCTATTCTCCAAAGCACCTGAAGGCAGGACAAGAACAATGGATGGAAATTAAACAATGAGAGAAACAACCTAGAATAAAGGAGAAACTTCCTAACAGTGAGGACAATTAATCAGTGGAAAAACCTGCCTCCAGAAACTGTGAATGCTCCAACACTGGAGGTTTTTAAGAGGATATTGGATAACCATTTGTCTGAAATGGTATAGGATTTCCTGCTTGAGTAAGGGGTTGGACTAGATGACCTCCAAGGTCCCATTCAACTCTCTCTCTTTTTTTTTTTTTTGTTATTCTGGGAAATGTCCAATTTGCTGGCTAAGGAATTCTGGGAGTTGAAGTCCACCCATCTGAAAGTGGCCACAGTTGCGAAACATGCCTTTAGACCAGGGGTGTCAAAAAGCCGGCCTGCGGGCCAGATGCATCATGCTGAAACCGTGCCCACCCCATTGCCGGCAATGGGGGGAAAAAGTCACAATAGGTCACGACATGTCACGTGACGTTGCAGAGTTTGACACCCCTGCTTTAGACTGTCAGTTCCATTGCCTTTCAATCTCTGAACTGTGGCAATCGATCAGAAATCAGGGGACGCTCAGCTCTGTTATCATAACAATTGTTCCAAAGATATTTTGGAATTATCTCCAGCCCTGCTGTCTAAGCATTACACTTCTATCACCTCTGGAAAACTCCCCTGTGCAGGAGGTTGATATTCAGGACAGTAATCACTCAACAGAGAATGAAGGAAGAGATGACTGATTTATCTGAAATTCTTGAATACTGCTTCTGGTGGACAGCACCTTCAAATGCTTTCCAGCCATTGAAAAACAGCCTTCGGTTTCTGAGCAGTAATTAACTACCATCTAAAACAGAAGGGTCAGAGGAGAATGCCATTTCTAACCGACATCTCCGCACGCCACTCACATAGCATCAAGTTGTTTTCACAAGTGGTGTCTCCTTAATAACATATCACTGAAAAGGAAGGCGGGGAGGTGACTTTCATGAAAGCTTATGGCTGTCCCGCACAGCTAAGTCAGCTTGACCCATCAATGGGGCTTGGTTCACCTCTGTTCATCTGTCCTGTTTCAGCGGTGGCTGTAAATGGAAATTTGTGAGTGCCAGCTTGAGTTGGCAAGAGAGAATCTTCCCTAAGTCCTGGCCTCTACCCAAAGACCTCCAAAGCAGAGCCCTGGCACCCAGCCTTTCCTCGGCTTAAAAGGCACTGAGCTTTGTAGAAATCCCACTCCCTTCCACCACTCAAGTTGGCTCATCTTCAACCAAAGGCCATCTGCGTCCCAGGCTGCTGGTCGCTGATCAGCCAGCCTCAATGCCGCACGCAGCCTGCTCCCCAGTTTATCTGGCAACCGTGACACAAAAGGACGGGGGCCAACGCATTAGAACAAGAGCTCTCAGGAAACATGGCAAACTCCGTTGCCTGTGGCGTACTCTCTTTCGAGGGCACGTTGCCTTGGCTGCAACATGCTGGGAAGAATTCCAGCCCTTAAAACTGCAAGAGAGGAAAAACACTCCAGTTCATAACAGGCAAAGAATGAACTTTTCCATCTGTCTAGGAGATCCCCATTGGCCAACCAGGCCAACTTTTCAGAGGCAGCTCATCACTTCCCAAAGGGAACCCCATTTCCCCGGTTGCAGGAGAATCGCCAGCAGAAGGAGAGAAGCTTCTCTTAAAGGAAGCAAAGAGACATTCCAACTTTAGAGTCCATTCTAGGAAGGAAACATTTGAGGTCAAAACTCAACATTAAGAAAACCAAAATCATGGCATCCGGCCCTCTCAATTCCTGGCAAATAGATGGGGAAGAAATGGAGGTAGTGACAGATTTTATCTTCCTGGGCTCCAAGATCACCACAGATGGGGACTGCAGCCAAGAAATGAAAAGATGCTTGCTCCTGGGGAGGAAAGCTATGGCAAATCTAGACAGCATACTAAAAAGCAGAGACATCACCCTGCCAACAAAAGTACATATAGTCAAGGCCATGGTTTTCCCAGTTGCAATGTATGGCTGTGAAAGTTGGACCATAAGAAAGGCCGAGCGCCAAAGAATTGAGGCCTTTGAACTATGGTGCTGGAGAAGACTCCTGTGAGTCCCCTGGACTGCAAGGCGATCAAACCGGTCTGTCCTAGAGGAGATCA
>NW_015401528.1:0-4708 GCF_001527695.2 Protobothrops mucrosquamatus
GAAACATTTCCCAAAACAGAAGTTAATATCCCCACAGGAACTGTTAGTTATTCTTTCAGACAAATGGTTTATTAAATAACACAGTTTAATTCTGTACAATTTATTAACTGTAATGTTTTAATAGGCTGCAGTGTTAGATATACATTGCTGTTAACAAATTACATGCGTACAAGCAAGGATAAAATACAAGCACAGATAACATTTCAGCTAGGTTCCACCTGTGTTATTTTTGCATCCTCCTTGGGTTGTGTCTAGAAGACTTCTGTACCAATGATCTAATCCTGGGAAATGCATTTCTTTAATAATTTAGAGCTATTGGCATCAATTACCTGATGGTAGCATTTGGCAGCCTTTTCAGCCACTGGGGGACAACAGTCTCAGATGATGTTTTGTGGAATCATCATGATTATCATGTCTGACATATTGAAATATTGAAACATTTCATGAGATGCTGATGAGACCTCTGAGATCTTGTATGATTTTATATGAGAATTTAAAAACGCAGTCTAACATCACACGAAATCCTGAGTGTAAAATTCTTGTCTGAAGTTCGACATAATCATTTAGTCTTGGGCAAGAACACTGAAGTCTTGATAATTTTTAAAATACTTCAAGAGGCATTCTGTAAGTGCCATTTAAGAGAAGCTCCTTCAGCCAAGGTTAGGACTCTCTGAAATAGCTCTCGTCAGAGATGGAAAGGAGAACAGCCTCTTTCTTGCTTGTTGTCATCTACTTCTGTAGTCCTCAACTTACAACCATTTATTGAATGACCATTTGAAGTTACAATGCACTGAAAAAAAATGACTTACAACCAGTCTTTACATTTACCAGTCCTCACACTTCCAACCATTGCCGCAGACCCATAGTTACATGATCAAATGTGACTAAAATCATCCAGAACGATTGTAATGGCCCAGGGTCATGTGATCACCATTTGCAACCTTCCCAGCCAGCTTCTTTTTTTAAAAAAAAAAAGTTTTATTAGTTTTTATAGGATTAGGGATAGGGTGGGGTCAGGGTTGGGATTAGGGTTTAGGTTGGGGTTGGGGTCAGGGTTGGGATTGGGATTGGGATTGGGGCTGCGGTTTCCCCAAATAGCATTTTCAGTATTTAGCAAACAGCATATTGTCTGGATACATATATTTAAATAACAAAAATAGATATAGTAATAGATAACAGTAATAGATATGGTTAATTATCCTAAACAGTATTAATTAATCACTCCATGGCATTTTTCTTACTAATACGTAAGCTATCTTCTGACAAGCCAATGGGGAAAGCTGGATTTACACTGTGATTCACTTAACAACTGAAGTGATTCACTTAATAACTGTGCCAAAGAAGGTCATAAAATCAAGTGTGACTCATTTAGCAACTGAAATTCTGGTCCCAATAGAGTCATAAGTCAAGGACTACCTGTATACAGTCAGGAAAGGACAGCCCAAGCTAGACTCAGAGGTTCTGGACCAAGATGGTATCTTATTGCAATTAGGCTCATAAATGACCTCAGTGATTTCCTGAGAGAATTCATGTATAGTGTAATGTGGCTTAGTGAGCTCAATTAAAATTTAATTGGGGATTGGTAGAATGAAAAATTACTTGTCTTGTCTAAACAACTAGGTTTCTACTTATCTAAGAGCAGATATACTGTATTCTTGCTGTATTTACAGTAACTGCTTTTTTCATGAGGAAACATAGACGTGAAAGGAAAGATGGTCAAGAAGAAGAAAAAAAATGTGTTTGTAAAGGATGGCAAATGTCAAAGAAACTCTTAGGTCTGATTCTCCAGGGGGAAAGTATTTTAGTAATAAAATTCTTCAGACTAGCTGATTGACAGCTATGAGACAGGTGGTTCAGACTTCCTAAGGCAAAAGGAAAACACAAAACTGGTAACAGAATCACTTTGTTAAGATTTCTTGTTATTTCTATATTATTTGAAAAATATCACAATACAATGTTTGCCATGTGCATTAAGTATCCGATTTCTAAGATTCTGGTTTTAATAAATCCAGTGAATAGATGTGCTATAGAAAGATAAAAATCTGAATTTTGGTCCATTGTGCTAAACCGTTTTATGATTTGTACATTTAAAAGCTTATTATATTTTGTAAAACCAGCAAATTATGTTTTTTTCCCAACAAAACACTATTTTAAAAGTTACATCAGAAGACAACAAAGATAAAACCTACTAAAGAATCCAACTCTCGTTGCTCAGTTAAATTATTAACATTGACATCATTTTAGTTAACAGTAAAAAATGGAAAATTAAGCATATAAACAAATGTGTGACTCCAAATTTCTAAGTAGCTCTCCAAAAAGATTCGTGGTGGTAAAATTTGTGTTCAAATACTGGAGAAGATAGTCCTTTCCTGTCTGCAATTATACAAATAATGGTATCCTTTCAAATTTGTAGTACTGAGATTTTTTGCAATCATAGCTTCACTTTAATACATGACCATACCACATGAAAAAGCTTGTATTTATATTATATTTGAATACAGCACCTCCAACATTTCATTATACTTCATCGTTGTTTTCCTACAGAAAAAGGAGATGTAAAATAATATATTTTTTTGAATTAATTATTATTCTAAATTTAAGAAAACAAAAAATAGAAATGCCAAAATTATCTTAAAGTTTATGTACCGGATATTCCAATTTCTTACTCAAAGTCTTTGTATATTCCTACACGTCTAATTTTAACATAGTACATGACTATATAAATAGCTTTTATAAGTGGATAATTTTAGAAATAATGTCTTTGGGGATTCTGAAGCCTACTGGGTTTGTGTAGATGTCAGAAGGAGTTTTAATTAAAGATATTGTCACGCTTTCAAAACGTATAACCAACATCATTCATCAAAGCTCTGCAAAGGTTCTGACCGCTTTTCAGAATATGGTCAGAGAGAATTCCACTTGAATATATCTATATAGCTATAGGTTGCCGAATGGGGCTCCCCATTTACCATGTCATTTAGGGAGATCCTCAGCATCCATCTCTGGGCCTCCCAGAGAAGTTGGTTCTTCCTCAAGTCAGTAGATCTACACCTATCAAAAAAGAGGTTTACCAGTTAAAACCAGCACTTTGAATTAAATGATATGGCTTCCCATCCATTAGAAGGAACTCTGAGTACTGAACAAAATACAGTAGAATTAAAGCTTTATGACTGCGTCCACCAAATGTTTTCAAAATCCATCATTACCAACTGCTTCCCCAGTGCATATTCCTTTATACCAGTGGTTCTCAACCTTTTTAATGCCGTGACTCCCAACCGGTCGTACGTTGAGGACTAAACCGGTTGTAAGTCGAGGACTAAACCGGATGTAAGTCGAGGACTAAACCAGTCGTAAGTCGAGGACTATCCAACCGGTCGTAAGTCGAGGACTTTCCCTGCCCGGGAGCGCCGCGCATGCGTGGTTCCGCCCCCTGCGCCGGCCGAGGCGTAGCTGGCAAGTGGCAGAGACGGAGCAGGCCGACCACCAGCTGGCCCAGCTCAAAGGAGGTAAGGCACCCACCGGAAAAGGGGGGAAAAATGGCGGACAGCCTTGCTTGGCGACCCCCGTGAAATGGTCGATCGACCCCAAATGGGGTCGCGACCCATAGGTTGAGAACCGCTGCTTTATACTGTGCCCCCATTAGGCAACCTATAGCTTCCAGATATTGAAGTGGAATTCTTTCTCACCATATTCTGAAAGGCAGTCAGAACCTTTGCAGAGCTTTGATGGATGATGTTGGTTATAAGGAGGACAAATAATTTATTCTGTTATAAAGCACAAAAAAAACCAAGCTCTCAAAATATTTATATAACAAACAATGATGTTCAAACCCCAATAAAATGCATTCATATGTCAGCCACCCACAACTTTGGAGACTTATTGGCAACAATACAACTCCTGCAGCACCAGTATTGGGTGATGCTAGCAGTACTTCCTTACAGCTTCTGGGTAGTTTTTAAAGGTAGGCCTACGTAAATCATACCACAATAAGGTGATAAAGACATGGGGAACTGTTGACAGATGTCATGTTCATATTTTATTAATAATGCCAACATACCATCTGCAAAGGTTTTTTTATATTTGTTATCTGCAGATTTAAAAAAATCATGAGTCCCAGTTTTGTGTTTAATTGCTCACAGAAAAGGTGAAAACAACACAGGTAATCTTGAACCTATGATCATAATGAGAGTAGATTTTCCATCATTTAGGTGCAGCTGTAAAGCAAAAGTTCAAATGACCACATCCCTTAAGGACTGTAATCCCAGCATTCCCAGTTGCTGTCATTAACTGAGAATTGCAGGTTATTAAGTATCTACTCCAGTCCAAGGCATTTTGGTCTTAGTCCTCCAAGCGCTAAACCTCAGTAAGGGAAGGGATTGCCTTATAGAGCCATGGTGGCACAGTGGTTAGAATGCAGTATTGCAGGCTAATTCCGACGACTGACAGCAGTTCAATTCTCACCGGCTCAAGGTTGACTCAGCCTTCCTCCTTCCAAGGTTGGTAAAATGAGGACCCAGATTGTTGGGGGTAATATGCTGACTCTGTAAACTGCTTAGAGAGGACTGTAAAGCACTGTGAAGTGGTATATAAGTCTAAGTGCTATTGCCTCTATATACCCTCACCTGCCTTTATTCCCCCATTCTCTCTCTCTCTCTCTCTCTCTCTCTCTCTCTCTCTCTCTCTCTCTCTCTCTCTCTCTCTCTCTCTCTCT
>NW_015401529.1:0-4707 GCF_001527695.2 Protobothrops mucrosquamatus
GAACACTTGCCTCGATCTTCTGGAACGAGCTGGTGATCATGGCGATGAGCATGTTGAGGAGCACGACCACCATGACGATGGTGAAGATGCCGTAGAGCACCCGGCCCACCAGCTCAGCCACGAAGAACTGGGGCATGTCAACCACGTTGTGTTCCTCCATGCCCAGCATGGTCCAGAAGAGGAACTGGAAGGTCTCGTTGAAGCTACGGACGAGATACGAGTCGTCAGGGAGAGCCAGCTCAACATTGTGGAGATCCCCAGGTCCCCATCTGAGTAAGCAGCAGTGCTGGCCACGACCGAGCCGATGGACTTTCCTCCTAAGGACCTGAAGAACTTCATTCCAAGGGTCCCACTGGATGAGGTTTGGGAGGGATCCTAGGCCAACCCCTTCCTCCTTTGGCTTCTCTTAACAATTGTTGTGAGTGAAATAGGGGGCGGGGGGGGGGGAAATCACCAGACCCCTTTCTTTGAGGGCTTGCTGAAGGAGGAGGGCAGGTCAACATGTCAAAAAAAAAGGTAGAGATAAAGGTAGAGATGGATGAGAGATAGGTAGGTAGGTAGGTAGGTAGGTAGGTAGGTAGGTGGGTGGGTAGGTAGGTAGGTAGGTAGGTAGGTAGGTAGGTAGGTAGGTGGATGGATGGATGGATGGATGGATGGATGGATGGATGGACGGACAGACAGAAAGATGGAATGATCGATAGATGATAGATAGGTACATAATGATTGATAGGTAGGTAGGTGGATGGATGGATGGATGGATAGACAGACAGACAGAAAGACAGAAAATAGAATGATAGATGATAGATAGGTAGATAATGATAGGTAGGTAGGTAGGTAGATAGATAGATAGATAGATATGATGACAGAGATTAGATAGGTGATAGATATAATTGGAGTGATAGAGATGGAGATGGAGAGAGAGAGAGAGGTAGCACTGATGATGTTACCTAGTTTAGGTAATGAAACGTCTGTAAGAAAACAAGCAAACTCAGAGAGGTGAAAAATCTTACAAAGAAAGGTGGACCTGCTTCATTCATTCATTCATTCATTCATTCATTCATTCATTCATTCATTCATTCCACTGAACTTCTTCCTCCTTCAAGGAGACCCCGTGCCCTCCCTCCAGCTCTGTTTGGGCTTCAGCATGGTGGCTTTCCCACCCAGTCCTGGCCTCCCCTCCCCAGACCCATCCGTTGCCCTACCTTCCCAGGCGCTCCGATTCCTGATAATAGACATAGATGTTGTTCATGCCACACAGGAAAGCTGTCAGGATGATCATCATGATGAACATGAATCTGAGGAGAAGCCAAGTGGAGATCAGACCCAAAGGAGGTGACCTCCGCCCTCTTCTTCCCCAAACACGGGCAGGGTCTGCGGTGCCATTCCTCTGCGAAGGCCTCTCCTCGGGTCCCTCACCCCCTGGTCCACCCGTCACTTCTAAGAGGCCTTCTCCAGTTTGGGGGAACATCTCAAGAGCTTTACGTGTCCTCCTCAGACTCCAGAGTCAGAGGACGGCCTCCTGGGGCCCATACCGAATCATGTCATCGATCATCTTCCCAATGGAGATCTGGAGGGTCCCCAGGGTCTCGTGGGCAGGGAGGATGTAGGCCAGGCGGGTGAAGCTCAGCATGCTGGTGACGGCAAAGAGCACCTCGGCCATGAATTGGGGGTCTTCCGTGCGCCAGTCCAGCCGCTCTGCGTCAAGAAAGAGCGGGGAAGTATTAAGAGAAAGTATGAAGTGATTAATTATCATATAGCTTTTGAATAAACATTTTTCTTTTCTAATATTTTTTATATATTTATATATATATCTTATATTTAAGTTTATTATTGTACGTTAGAGTTAAAGTATGTCAATATTTGTTGGTATTATGAATGGATAGCTTAATTTAGACTTGGGATGTTATGTATTTATCCCTGGACTCAGTTCTGGGAAGTCCGGGGGGGGGGGGGGGTGGAAGGGGATGAAGGGGTAGAATTATATCAAAATTGGTGTATTTATATGTTATAGAAATATAATGTAAATCAGTGTTTCTCAACCTTGACCATTTTAAGGCATGTGGACTTCAGTTCCCAGAATTCCACAGCCAGCATTGCTGGCTGTGGAATTCTGGGAGTTGAAGTCCACATGCCTTAAAATGGTCAAGGTTGAGAAACACTGATGTAAATGCTTGTCTTTAAGAAGAGGAGATGATCGGCTAGTACCCCTAAACTGCATCCGAGGTGGTGGAAAAGAAGGTGATGGGATGTGTAGGACAGTTGGAAAGGAGGAAAGAGGAGAGGTCGTGGTTAAGAGGGGGAGGAAGGAAGAGGGAAGTAGGTAGGAAGGTGGAGGGAGTGAGGGTGGATGCAGGGGGGGGGGGGGACCGCCGATTATTTCTGAATACTTACTGAGTAGGCTTTTTATGTGTTTGTTTTTCTAATGAAATGCACCATATTTGTACTATTTGTTCATATGTTTATTTGAAAAATTAATAAAAAATTTGTAAAAAAAAGAAAGAAAAGAAAAGAAAGGGCGGGGAAGAAGGAAGGTTAGACACAGGCGGTCCGTAGGGACCCATTTGCTCAGTGCTCCGATCAGTGACGCCTGAACACAGCTCACGGCTCGGATCTCTCAACGCAGGGATAGGTTGCCTCGACAGAGGGATAGTTTCAAGGTCACAGGAAGTGAAAATACAGCTCTAGACTGCACCGCTGAGGTCACACTTTGAACACTGCTTCCAATTCTGGTCACCACGATATAAAGAAGATGTTTAGACTTTGGAAAGAGGGCAGAGAAGAGCAGCTAAGACAGTGATGGCGAACCTTTTAGAGACCGAGTGCCCCCGCCCTTTAGAGACCGAGTGCCCCCGCCCTTCTGCCCCACCTGCCAGGCCACCCACCACTTCCACGGTCCACCACAGATCGCTCAAGCGGCCCTGCAGCGCCATGGTGGACACGGCCTCCATCCGCGCTCCACAGCATCATCTGCATGCGACGGGGCGCGAGGGCGGAGTCTTGTCCCTGCTGCCCAGCTGCAATGTGCTTGGCTGCACTGCTCCACGCCCGGGGGTGACTCTCCTCCGGGGGGGCTGTTGATGAGGGGGTGGCAGGGCTGGGGCAACGGCGCACGTGCCCACAGAGAGGGCTCTGAGTGCCACCTCTGGCACGCGTGCCACAGGTTCGCCACCACCGAGCTAAGATGATTAAGGGGCCAAAACATACAAAGAACGGTTGCAGGAATTGGGTTTGGCCAATCTAGAGAAAAGAGGGACATGATAGCAGCATTCCAGTATTTGAGGGGCTGCCACAAAGAAGAGTTGGGGGTCACCCTATCCTCCAAAGCCCCTGAAGAAGGCAGGACGAGAAGCAATGGATGGAAACTGATCAAGGAGAGAAGCAACCTAGAACTAAGGAGAAACTTCCTGACAGTTAGAACAATTAACCAGTGGAACCACCTGCCTCCAGAAGCGGTCAATGCTCCAACTCTGGAAGTTTTCAAGAAGAGATTGGACAGCCATTTGTCCAGAAGAGTGTAGGGTACCCTGCTTGAGTGGGGGGTTGGACTAAATAGACCTCCAAGTCTCCTCCAACCGTATTATTCTACAAATGAACTGGCCCAGACAACAAAGTCAGTAGGAAGACCCCCCTCCCCTGAAAGGGACGCTGTCATTTCAGAATCCCTTTGTGAGACACCCCAGAAAGACCTTTCCCATTTTTGGGCTGTTCTCTCCAAGCTATAGAAGCTATACATTGTTCTGAGGCACAACTTAAGCTCTTGGTTTTGAGGGGCGTGTGGATGTGGAAAGACCCCCTTCAAGCTGGAATTGGGGATGTCTAGTTTAACGAAGAGAAGGACGAGGGGGGACATGATAGCAGGGTTCCAGTATCTCAGGGGCTGCCCCAAAGAAGAGGGAGTCAAGCTATTCTCCAAAGCGCCTGAAGAAGGCAGGACAAGAAGCAACGGATGGAAACTCATCAAGGAGAGAAGCAACCTGGAACTAAGGAGAAACTTCCTGACAGTGAGAACAATTAACCAGTGGAACTCCTTGCCTCCAGAACTTGTGAATTGCTCCAACACTGGAGGTTTTTAAGAAGAGACTGGACAGCCATTTGTCTGAAATGGTGTAGGGTTCCTGCCTGAACAGGGGGTTGGACTAGATGACCTCCAAGGTCCCTTCCAACTTTACTATTATTATTATTATTATTATTATTATTATTATTATTATTATTATTATTATTGTTGTTGTTGTTGTTGTTGTTGTTGTTGTTGTTGTTGTTGTTGTTATTATTATTAACTGGACTTGACCACAGATCTTTCTACTTTCATAATAAGAATCCTACTCTTCCTCTTCCACCCAACTTCTTCTGTAGCTCAGTCGCTGGTTTGACAAGAACGTCAGTGTCCACCTTTGGTTTTGTCTGGTGGATCACTTGAGCGTCCTCTAAGCCAGGGGCGTCCAACCTTGGCAACTTGAAGACCTGTGGACTTCAGCTCCCAGAATTCCCCAGCCAGCTACTCTGGGAGTTGAAGTCCACAGGTCTTCCAAGTTGCCAAGACTGGACATCCTTGCTCTAGGCAGAAAGGTGGACTCACAATTGCACCCAACAATAATGACCCAACGGCATTGACTCCCCTGGGTCAGCAGACTCACTCGCTTGGGTATAATAGTAGCACTCCGAAGTCAAAGGGTGGATCTCCAAGCAGAAGACTTGCCCTTTGAGGTA
>NW_015401530.1:0-4706 GCF_001527695.2 Protobothrops mucrosquamatus
AAAAAAAAATGGGAGGATAGATTCCCATACAGAAGGATGGATCTCATGAATTGAAATTTGTTTGGCCCGGAGATCCTGGAGGGGGGTAAAACGTGGTGAGCATCCTGCAGGCTTCCAGAGTATCCCTGATCTCAATCCTATCTCCTTCCAGTGGAAAATGTCGTGTGCCCGCTTGGTGTGACCGGATTCTCTGGCGAGGAGGCAACATCAACCAGCTCCAATACCGCAGCCACATGGAGCTAAAAACCAGCGACCACAAGCCCGTCAGCTCCCTCTTCCTCATAGGGGTAATTCCATTCCGTTTCTGACACGTGGTCCCTGCTTGAAGCTAGTTGGGTTTTAGGGTCAGCAGAGCCTTCCTGGAAACAGCCTTGTTCCTTTTCTACAAGGCCAGGTTGTCACGCTGCTGGCTCCAGTCTCTGGAAGTTGTCCAGATGTTGGTCAAGTAAGGTATCTCCGCTCCTTTTAGAGTCCTTTCTTCAAATACGCGATCTGGTTTTTCCCAAAGGTGAAAGTTGTAGATGACAGACGGTACCGGAAAATATTTGAGGACATTGTTCGGATGATGGACAGGATGGAAAACGACTTCCTTCCGTCGGTGGAGCTGAGCAGGAGAGAGGTAAGAGAGAGAAAAAAAATTTCCTTCCTGAAGGGGAAAGTTCTTCAACCACGGGAAGCCCATCTTGGCTGTCTTCCAGATGTATTGGACTTCCACTCCCACCAACCTCTTAACCTGCATGACCTTGGGAATTGATTCCAACACATCTGCCCCAAAGTAAACCAGCTCCAGAAAGACCCAGATTCTTCAGAAGAAGGCAAATTCCTGAAGTGGTTGTGTGATCCACGGATCCTTCTTGTGAAAACTTTAAAAGTAGAAGCCAATTCTGGTGTTGGGAGCAGGTTCCCTTTTCTGCTGAAAAATATTCAGGTTTTTTTTTCTTCTTCTTTCTTCTTCTTCTTCTTTCTTCTTCTTCCTTCGTCCTTCGTCCTTCTTCTTCTTCTTCTTCTTCTTCTTCTTCTTCTTCTTCTTCTTCTTCTTCTTCTTCTTCTTCCTCCTCCTCCTCCTCCTCCTCCTCCTCTTCTTCTTCTTCTTCTTCTTCTTCTTCTTCTTCTTCCTCCTCTTCTTCTTCTACTTCTACTTTGTGCCCACCCTCCTCCTCCTCCTCCTCCTCTTCTTCTTCTACTTCTACTTCTACTTCTACTTTGTGCCCACAGTTCTCCTTTGAGAATGTAAAGTTTCGGCAGCTTCAGAAGGAGAAATTCCAGATCACAAACAACGGTCAAGTCCCCTGCCACTTCTCCTTTATCCCCAAGCTGAACGACACGCAGTACTGTAAACCATGGCTTCGTGCTGAGCCCTGCGAAGGTTATTTGGAACCAAGTGAGTCTGGAGAAACACATGGAAGTCCTATTCCCTTCCCCCCCCTCCCCCCATGCCTCTTCGTGGTAGGGAGCTGAGGAGCTGAGTCCACCTTAAAGATTCAGTCTTGAAGCTTTCGTGGTCTCCCCTTCTCCCGCAGACGAGACGGTGGACATCTCCTTGGACGTCTACGTCAGCAAGGACTCGGTGACCCTCCTCAATTCGCGGGAGGACAAGATCGAGGAGATCCTGGTCCTCCACCTGGACCGGGGCAAGGATTACTTCCTTACCATCAGCGGCAACTACCTGGTCAGCTGCTTTGGGACCTCCTTGGAAGCCCTGTGCCGGATGAGGCAGCCCATCCGTGAAGTCCCCGTCACGAAGCTCATCGATCTGGTAGGAAGCTGAGGGGGCCTCCTGGGATTTGGATGGCAGCTGAGCTCATGGAGCCTCTCACTTCCTCGCTTGCCTGCTTGAGCCTCCTTGCGCCGAGGGACTTGAGCCCTCCCAATCGCCACCTGCAGCTTTGCGCTGGCTTTTCCTGTGCGCTGTCCAAATCCTGCCGGTTCCTCCTCACTGAATCAGCAGATCTTCTGTTTCCATCTGCCCTTTAACCCAAGCTTCCCTTCGCGCATTTGCTTTTATCGCAGGCATTTCCCCCACCATCTGGCTTCTGACTTCCCCGTGGATGGTGGCTCCTTTCTCTGCTTTGGACTCGTGCCAGTAACACATTTTTGTGTCTTTTCTTCTTTTTTTTTCTTCTTCTTCTTCCTTTCGCCTCTTGCCTCCTCCGTGTGTTCTCAGGGAGACGACGGCTGCCTAGAACAGGTAAAGGGCCGGGAAGCACCTGCAGTTCTCTTGGTAGCCGGAGGGGGGATGACACGGGACAGAGGGGGCACCGAGCGGAGAGAAATGCAACATTTTTCACTTGGGGTGTGTGTGTGTGTGTGTGAAGCAGTCTGAATCGGGCTTATGGGATGGGGAACGCACAGCTCGGTGGCGGTGTCTGCGAAGGAGGTTGGAATCGTACCTGTGGTCCTCGACTTAACGGCCGTAATTGAGCCCACAATTTCTGTTGCTCAGCGAGACATTTTGTTAACTTGAGCTTTGCCCCGTTTTACGGCTGTTGTTGCCACGGCTGTTAAGCGAATCCCTGCAGATGTTCAGTTAGTAACCCAGTTGTTAAGTGAATCCGGCTTCACCCATTGACGTTGCTCGTCAGAAGCTCTCAAAGGGGGATCGCGTGACCCCCAGGACGCAGCAACCGTCATAAATACGAGCCAGTCGCCAAGCGTCCGAATTCTGATCACGTGACCCTGGAGAATGCTGCAGAGGTCGTAACTGTCAACAACAGTCACCCGTCACTTTTTTCCAGTGCCGTTGTAAACTTTGAACGGTCACCAAATGAACTGCTGTTAAGTCGAGGACTACCTGTGATAGAGGCACAAGGGATCTAGTGACACAGATCCTAAAAGGGATCTGTGTTAGCGGTGTGGTGTGGATGTTTTGAAAAAGACAAGTTTTAAACTCTTTTATCAGAATGAATACCTTCCAGACCGCAGAACGTAGCAACTCTACTGTGGTTCGATCTCACCTTGATTTCGGAGTCCAGTTCTAGATTTTCATAAGAATTCAGATAAACTGGAAGCAAACGAAAGAAGTGCAGCGAAGATGATTAGTGGCTGGAAAGGGGAAAGGAGAGATTGTGATACCTGGCCACCTTAATCCATAACTATTTCTAGACTCAAAAGGTCCTACAGCATATAGCGATGCTAGCCGTGAAGCCCAACGAGGTAGAAGGTTGATGGCCATCTGCAAAGGGTGGTTGGTGGAGAAGACAGCTGGACTTCATGGCCCCAAATGTTCCTTCCAGTTCAGTGGCTTTAGCACAAGGGAGGACACCTTCCTTGATCACGCTCTGCCTGGAAAAGGGGTGTAATCAAATGATTTGATTATTGATGGGACTAATCAAGAATCGGGTGTGATCAATGGCAACCAGCAGAAGCACAGTAGGGTTCCTACATTGCCCGTCCTTGCAGAAATTTCTGCCGTGGAAGGCAAATACCGGCCGTTGCCAGAATAAGCAAATGGATGTCTGTCTTGCTCTCTTTTTTTTCCTCCTGTTGGAGCCGTAGCCACGCTTGCCATTTTGCTCAGGAATCAAGAGTGGCATTTGTAAAACAACCAGAGAAGCTTTAGTCCGAAGCCCGTTTAGATGAATCTACAAACCAAACGAAGGAACCCGTCTTGCTCATTGTTGGAAGCGCTGGGGCAACCGCCGAACAGTTTTTGTTCGGGACTGATCTGAAATGAGCTTGTGGGTTTGTTTGTTTGTTTTCCCTCCTCCTCCGATCCACCACAGGTCCTTTCAGGCCTGTTCTGTCTCTGTCGGACACACACACCCAAACAGCCAGCCGAGGGTTAAAGAACTTCTCCACACTCCAATCCACAGATAAGAAAACTTGGCAGCAGCTCCGTAGCTGCCTGCCAGGACTTTTACTCAGAGAACAAAAAACAATACACACAGTTAGCAAATTAAGTCCACAGCAAACTACTTCGCCAGAGATTCAGCTTTGTCCGTCACAGAGCCCAAATGGCCACCACCTCCCTTTTATAGCCTGTGGGGTGTGGTCCAGTGACTCAGCTTAATCTCTGGCACGTCTCCTTTTCTGCTGCGCATGCTTGTCGCTCCTACGCTGGCGTGGATCCAGCCACAACTTCTCTTCCTCACTATCCGAAACACCTGGCTCCTGGCCAATCTCAGAAACACCTGGCTCCTGGTCAATCTCTTCTCGTCGGGAGACACCTGAGGCATTGCCAAAGAGGAGGGTTCTGGAGAGGGAGGCCTGGCCATCTCCTCTCCTTCATGTTCGGAGCCTTCTTCCTCCGATAAGAGGGGCTCACAAGACGGAGCCACAACAAGGCCTTCCACTTTGAGCAGGCCAATTTCAGATGGGAGAAGTCATCCCTGTGCTGCTACTAAAAAAAAGAACGATTCGCTCTCCACCTTCTGCCATTCCACTGAGAGGTTTTAATCAGCCCAGCCGAGACTGTGAAGAAAATGTAGATTTTTGCAGTAAGGGAGGTCGGTCTCATGTGTGCTCTCAGGGGTGCTACAAAGCAAAGAGGCAGCCGGTTGACCTTTCAGTGGTGGTGGTGGTGGTGGGGACATAAAATAGGCCCTTCCAAGCATTCGGAGGTTCTGATGCCCAACCCCTTCGCTTTTCCATCAGGAGAAGTCTCTTCTGAAGATGGTGCCTCAGGATGAAGACTCTAGTGACCGACCTTTGCACATACCCAAGGAGATCTGGCTCCTGGTGGACCACCTCTTCAAGAATGCCTGCCA
>NW_015401531.1:0-4705 GCF_001527695.2 Protobothrops mucrosquamatus
TGGGGATCCGGCTTTCCATGCTCGGGGTGGCCTTTGGATTGCTGGGTGTGGGCGAGCTCTACCATCTCTACTTGAGCTTGCTAGCTGGCTGCTTCGCCTCCTTTGTCCTGGGTGGGGCTGCTGCTCCGGGGGGCGGTGGCGGCCTAATGGACCTGCGCAAGCTGCTGGCAGCGGTGGCGCACGTGTCCACAGAGGGGGGGTCCGAGTGCCGCCTCTGGCACGCGTGCCATAGGTTCGCCATCACTGACCTATATCACCTCTTCAGTTTCTTAATAGTTCTGAGCCGAACTTTGCAAAATCTAACAATAAAGTAGAAGCGAGCAATCAAGCACTCACAGATAGTATATGACGTTCATGGCAATTCTACAGACATCCATTGACTTCCCAATTTTAAACTATAATTTTTTTAATGACAAGTATTTGAACTCTCACGAGATAGCCACATTTGGCAAGATCTTGATTCTCATACAAGATCTTTGTAGATGTTGGCCACTTTGCTTTTTTAACTATTATTTTTTCAAATCTTTATTTGTTCGGAGCTTTGTTTTGGCAACCCTGACGCTGTGGCAGCCCGGGGGGATTTCAGCCACCAAATTCTGCCGAAAAGGGAAAAGAAGCAGACTTGAGTTGTTTTTCACAATATCCTCAAAGGTTTCTTACTTCACTCCACTTCAGAGCTTACGGCTTCATTGGAGGGTCAAAACCATTTTAATCCTTGTTTGAATTTCTCGGTGGAAGAGACGAAATGCTGATTTGAGAATCTGCCCCAGGCAGAGGAATGGCCACGGATTAAACTGCCAAGTCCTTTGTTTAAGTCAATAAGAGCTTAGCGATAGCAATCGGATATTTTTCACCAACCCCTCAAGTGAAACAATTGCTTGTATCTGATCATTGTGAAAAGCCTTCACAAAAGTCAAGAGATTTATGAGCTCCTAAGAATTGTTCTATCATGCGCAGCAGCTTGCAAAAGTAAACTTCCGTCATGCTAGGTTACCAACTGAGTAGATTTAAAGGGATGCTGTTGACACTGCCCTCTCTCCTTCCCCCCCTCCCAAAAAACCCCCCAATGTAGGCAATGTTAAGCCATGCTTTCTTCCTGCTTCCTTTAAACTTTATAGGGAATTGCATCACACTTGGAATACTGCATCCAGTTTTAGTCGCTACCGTATGAAAAAGATGTCGAGACTCTAGAACCGTGGTGGCAAACCTATGGCACGCGTGCCACAGGTGGCACGCAGAGCCCTCTCTGTGGCCACGCGCGCCATCGCCCCAATCCTAGGCCTTCAACTGGGCTTTATAAAACCTTTTCGCTTTAGGCCTCCGCCGCCGTGTGCAAAAAAAAAAAAGGTTCAATCAATCAATCAATTTCAACTTCTCGCGGGGAAAAAAAAGATCTCGCAAAGTTGGAATTGATTGATTTAACTTTTTAGTCACACCCAGTCTGCCGTTACCACCGCAGCCACGCCCACCCAATGGGCTACACCCACCCAATGGGCCACACCCACCCAGCACCTGACGATGCATAAGTGGGTTTTGGGTTGCAGTTTGGGCACTCAGTCTCTAAAAGGTTCACCATCACTGCTCTAGAAAGATATCAGAAAAGAGCAATAAAGATGATTAGGGGACTGAAGGCTAAAACATATGAAGAATGGTTGTAGGAATTGAGTATGTCTAGTTTAATAAAAAGAAGGACTAGGAGTGACAAGTTAACAGTGTTTCATTATCTAAGGGGCTGCCACAAGGAACACAAGGTCAATCTATTCTCCAAAGCACCTGAAGGCAGGACAAAAAACAATGGATGGAAACTAATCAAGGAGAGAAGCAACCTAGAACTAAGGAGAAATTTCCCGACAGACCAATTCATCAGTGGAATGGCTTGCCTCCAGAAGCTATGGGTGCTCCAACACTGGAGGTTTTTAAGAAGAGACTGGACAGCCTCTTGTCTGAAATGATATAGGGTTTCCTACCTGAGCAGGGAGATGGACTAGAAGACCTCCAAGGTCCCTTCCAACTCTATTATTCTGTAAGGACCAACTCCTTGCCCATTTAGGTCGAAATTTCCACTTGATTCCCAACAGCTCTGCAGAATTCCAGTCAGAAGTTTTTCACATGACTCATGAAGAATTTTATAAATCTTAAATCTTAAAAATCTGTGGTTCTTCATTCCTAATTTGAAGTGACACAGCTAAGGGGAGTTGAACCACTTCAGCCAATCTCTCTCTGAATATGCACATTGGGTCGTAGACAAATATTATTCCTTGAAATGGGGGTGGGGAGGAGCCATACAAAATGTGTGAGAATCTGAGTAGCTCATCATTAATTTCACTAGAGTGCATATGGCATGATAGACGTGGGAAGCCCAGGCAGATTTATACAGAGGCCTTCTGAAAGAGGAATGAGATCATACTCTCTTTAGGATACAGGCATGCCTCGTCTTTCAGCTCTGGCATTTTGCACTCCCAACAAGATAACACTTGCTTGATAAGATAGACCAACAAATCAATCTGGTTCCTGTACAGCCTGGAAGGGAAATCTCTACGTCACACATGCGAACTTGCCCTTTATCAGCCCGACTATGTTTCAGTCTTTCAACAATGGTGGAAAGAAAAGCCCCAGAGCTGCATTTCTCACCTTTCCAATCCTCTTTTTGTTCACCATAAACTCCATCGCAGAATCAACATTGCAGAATCAACACTGCTCAGATGCTGTAATAGCAAGATAGAAAGTGGTAGTTACCCTAAGGAACTGCTTAATGAGTGCAGTTCTCCCAAAGCTGTGCTTGATTTAATCTGCCACCAGCCAGTATCATGTAGACAGGGTGGTGTGTGTGTGTGTCTGTCTGTCTGTCTGTCTGTCTGTCTGTCTGTCTGTCTGTGTGTGTGTGTGTGTGTGTGTGTGTGTGTGAGAGAGAGAGAGAGAGAGAGAGAGAGAGAGAGAGAGAGAGAGATAGGAGCGGTGGTAACATCAACCCACATAGTAGACCCATTAACAACTGATGGAAGAGAAAATTTGTAGCTCAGGGTTGAACTGTAGGGTCCTTGGTGCTCTCTGAGCTTGGTGGTTTTCTTGCAGACGTTTCATTACCTAATTAGGTAACCTCATCAATGCTAGAAGGAGTGGAGTTTGCTCTTTGTTTATATACAAGTTGCTTGTCCTGTCGGTGCTGGTGGGAGTGGCCTTGAGGGCTCCTTAATTAGGCTGTTGTTTACTATTAGCCAATTTTTCTGAGTTGGTAGTTTAGAATAATAGAATAGAATAGAATAGAATAAAGGTGGAAGGGACCTTGGAGGTCTTCTAGTCCAGCCCCCTGCTCAAGCAGGAGAACCTATACCATCTCAGACAAGTGACTGTCTATTCTCTTCTTTAAAATCTCCAGTGATGGAGTTCCCATGATTTCTGAAGGCAGGATGTTCCACTGGTTAATTGTCCTCACTGTTAGGAAGTTTCTCCTTAATTCCAGGTTGCTTCTCTCTTTGGTCAGTTTCCAACCACTGTTTCTTGTCTTGCCCTCTGGTGCTTTGGAGAATAATTTGACCACCTCTTTTTTGTGGCAGCCCCTCAAATACTGGAATATTGCTATCATGTCACCCCTGTTTCTTCTTTTCTTTAGACTAGCCAAACCCGAGTCCCGTAGCCATTCTTCATATGTTTTAGGCTCCAGGCCTTTGATCATCTTAGTTGCTCTTCTCTGAACTTTTTCCAAAGTCTCAACATTTTTTTTTGTAGTATGGCGACCAAAATTGGGTGCAGTATTCCAGGTGTGGTCTCACTAAGGTTTTATAAAGCGGTACTAATACTTCTCATGATCTTGATTCTATGCCTCTGTTTATACAACCCAGGATTGTATTAGCTTTTTTGGCTGGTGCTACAATCCTTGATTGGGATATTGTTTACTTCTTGATTGTTTTTCTAGTATTAATCTTGCTGTTAATCAGAGAGGACCAAGGACCCCACATTAATAGTTGTGCTGTAAATCAATGCCTTTGGGAGAATTTCTCTTTTTCTAAATAAACATAAGGAGATCCCAATTCCAGCATATAACTCTCTTATGTTTATTATTTCCCCATCAACTGAACAAAACTCATGTTTAGGAGAGAAAAAAGAGAGAAAGGAAAGAATATGATACAGGATACCACCAACTCAATGTGCTATAATAATTTTATTTCAAAAGAGGATATGTTATTATTTGGAATCAATCCAATGCAGGATGAAGACCTATTCATTAGAGGTTGCAGCCTACCATATTAGTCTTCCGTAGGTTGGCAGATTGATGTTTTATATAAAACATAAAAGGGCATGTTTTTATAAAGAGTAAATAGCAAAAGCAGAAAATTATCCATTGATTCCACAATTAACTTTCACAGCAGCAAACATCATTTATGGATAATTGGAATTAATCCGCTCTGGAAAGAAAGACTGATAGAATTTCAACCACACTACCATAAGTTTCATTTCCACAATCAATATGTCTATATTTTCATACGTCCTTATCATTTTTTCTCTCTTGCTAGAAGGATTTAATACTGTATCTATGTGATATGCCTCCAATAAAATTTGTTTTGAATATTAATGAGAAGATGTTGCACAAAGACTGCAGGTGGACCGCAAGGAACGCAACTTACTTCCAACCCATTATAATCTTTGATTATTGCGCAAATGTCAATCTTGCCCTTTCCATTTATGTTCATCATAACATCTAAGCTGG
>NW_015401532.1:0-4700 GCF_001527695.2 Protobothrops mucrosquamatus
GCCTGCTGGGAGTCCAGCTTGGCGGAGGCCAAATCCTGCTGGAGAGGCACTAGCTTCTGGTGCCGGATGGAGAGCTGGGGCAGCTGGGGCAGCTTGGCGGCCAGCTGCTCCGTTTGCAGGTGGATGGTCTGCTTCTGCTTGGCCTGGAAGGACTGCAAGGTCTTGACCTGGAGTTGGGTCTGCTCCAGCTGGGGCTGGCCGAACCTCTGCTGCTTCTGCACGTGGGTCAGGGCCGACCGGTAGAAGAGTCCCGTCTGGGGGTCCAGGGTGTCCTCCACCTCCCCCTCCTCGGCGACCAGCTGCTCGCTGTGCTTGGTGAAAGCCGTGTGGCTGCTCAAGGCCTGCAAGGGAGAAGGCACCCATCAAAGGGAGGCCCCGAACCATCCTGGGGGGGGGTGTCCCCTGGAAGGGGCTCAGGTACCACCCGCATCATCTTTCGCCAGCATGCCCCACGACCCCACTGCTGGGGGGTCGGGAGGGGAACGAATGAATGCAATGGAAGGTTTGGGTGGGGAACCCCTTGCCCCAACCTCATAAAAGAAAGGAGATCGGAGTGTGAGAATTGGGGCATAAAACCCAACTTTTTCGCTGAAACCTGCCAGTATCTTGGGAGAAGTGACTGTCTGGGAAATGAGGGGTCCTTGGTGGTCTCTGAGCTGGGTGGTTTTCTTACAGACGTTTCATGACCTGACTAGGGAGTGGGGTTTGTGGGATGGAGGATGGAGGATGGTGGATGGAGGAGGAGGAGAACTGTGGCGTCCTTGATGTTCTCTGAGCTTGGTTGCTTTCTTGCAGACGTTTCATCACCCAGCTAGGTAACATCATCAGTGCTAGAAGGGAGTGGGGTTTGTGGGATGGAGGAGGGAGGAGGGAGGAGGATGATGGAGGAGGAGGAGGAGGAGGACGATGACTGTGGGATCCTTGGTGCTCTCTGAGCGTGGTTGCTTTCTTGCAGACATTTCATCACCCAACTAGGTAATATCATCAGTGCTAGAAGGGAGTGGGGTCTGTGGGATGGTGGATGGTGGATGGAGGAGGAGGAGGAGGAGGAGAAGAAGAACTGTGGGGTCCTTGATGCTCTCTGAGCTTGGTTGCCTTCTTACAGACGTTTCATCACCCAACTAGGTAACATCATCAGTGCTAGAAGGGAGTGGGGTCTGTGGGATGGAGGATGGAGGAGGAGGAGAACTGTGGCGACCTTGATGTTCTCTGAGATGGGTTGCTTTCTTGCAGACGTTTCATCACCCAACTAGATAACATCATCAGTGCTAGAAGGGAGTGGGGTTTTTGGGATGGAGGAAGGAGGAGGAGGAGGGAGATGGAGGAGGATGGAGATGGAGATGGAGGAGGACTGTGGGATCCTTGGTGCTCTGAGTTTGGTTGTTTTCTTGCAGACGTTTCATCACCCAACTAGGTAACATCATCAGTGCTAGAAGGGAGTGGGGTTTGTGGGATGGAGGAGGGAGATGGAGGAGGATGGAGATGGAGGAGGAGGAGGAGGACTGTGGGATCCTTGGTGCTCTCTGAGCTTGGTTGCTTTTTTTGCAGACATTTCATCACCCTACTAGCTAACAACATCAATGCTAGAAGGGAGTGAGTCTATTCTCTGCAAGTGTCTCGCTCAGCAACAAAAATGTTGGGCTCAACTGTGGTCGTACGTTGAGGACTACCTGCTCAGAGAAGGTGGTACTATGTGGCCAGACCCGTGTGAAAAATAAGCTGGACATCCGTGTCACCGTTGACTAACAATCACTTTCCAATTTCATGAAGCTCCCCACAGAGTGGACTCAGCCCAAGGCTCGCAAGCCCGTCACCCCACCATAGAGCACAGCCCACCTGCTGCATGAAGTGCGTGATGGCGCCTGCAGAAGAGGTGGGGATGGACTTCACCACGACCGAGGTCTGTGTCGCCGTCTGGGATTGGGCTACATGTTGAAGCAAGGTCCGCTGGGCCTCGGAGGAGGGCTGGTGGGACTGGGACCGGTGGGTCACTGGAAGGATAGAAGGAAAAAGGCCGTCAGAGGTCACTCACCAAGGGACACCCTCAAGCAGTGTTTCTCAACCTTGACCACACTGAGGTGGGTGGACTTCAACTCCCAGAATTCATGCTGTCTGGGGATGTCTGGGAGTCGAAGTCCACTCATCTTCAAGTGGTCAAGGTTGGAACCTGCGGCCATAAAGTTACCTGCTTAACTGGATGGCTATGAATCAAAGACAGTGTGGATGAAAGGGACAGTATGTGTGTTTGTGTGTTTAAGTAAGACAGTATAATATACTGTAAGAGAACCAACTGGTGTCTTGATTAAGGCACAAGACCAACCTGGCTCTCTTATAGTTCATTATATTGGGCCAATTTCAAGCCATGTTATCCATCCTGGCACAGAAGGGGAAAAAATGACTGCAACTTTCTGGTTATCATAAAATTCTCCCAAGTGTCAGTGGCAACTGTTGGAAGCAACAGACAATACTATCACTGAGATCCTTCAGACAATGCATGAGTGAGCCTGCCTCCTAGACTTGCCAATATCAGCATTTTTGCCAACCCAACTCAAGTCAACTCAACCAACCCAACCCAATCCAATCCAATTCAATCCAACCCACCTAATCCAACCTAATTTAACTCATCCTAACCCAACTCAATTCAATCCAACCCAATTCAACTCAACCAGCCCAACCCAACTTAAACCATCCCAAACCAATCCAACCCAAGTCCACCCAAATCAACTCAACCATCCCATCCCAACCCAACCCAACTCAATCCAACCCAACCCAAGTCAACTCAACCATCCTAACCCAACCCAACTTAACCCATCCCAACCCAACCCATCTCAATTCAACCATCTCAATCCAATCCAACCCAACCCAACTTATCCCAACCCAACCCATCTCAACTCAACCATCCCAACCCAACTTAACCCATCCCATCCCAACCCAATTCAATCCAAGTCAACTCAACCAACTGAACCCAATCCAATCCAACTTAAGTCAACCCAACCCAACCCAACCAACCCAACCCAACCCCCCACATCCCCTTCATCCCTCTTGTCTGTACCATAAAAATAAAATATCTAACCAATGTGGTTCTGAAGATATTCCTCTGAATGCGAAGGAACACAGTGAATCCTTCCAGAGTCTGCAGATTGATAAAAGGATTAGAGTTAAGAGAGGAAGCAAGCATTGCAACTCTCAACCCAAATCAGGGTCACCTGGCTGCTGTATAGTAAATCCATCCATTTGCTCCCATCACTTGGTTTGAGTTCTCTGTAGAGATTCAAAGAAGATGGAAAAGAATATGACTTTGACCTCATGTTGGAGGGATGAAACTTTAAAAAATGGAGCTGCTGCTGGCTGGCTGGTATCTATCATCACTAGGTCATCAGGAAACAGGCAAAGGCAAAAAAAAACCTAGTTAACTGAATTGACCTAACTCCCGCTGGCCTAGTCAGCGTCGTCGTCCTAAGGGCAAAGCTGGAAAATTAATTCCCCCCCCCCCACCAAGACTGTCCCCGCAAACATGGAGCCTCTCTTAAGACTCCATCATGAAGAGATGAATGTCCAACTCTGTCATGATCTCACAGTGGATTTGCTAATAGGCATATGAAAAAAAAAAAAGAGTTAAACTGAAATTAATCTCCGTATTCAAATCCGGTACAGTACACGTATTTTAATGGAACATGCATATATTTGTAGCATACCCTGAAATTATTTTCTGTTTGTTTGTTTATTTAATGAAGGGGCTATTTGTCGTATGCCTCCAAATTGTTTTCAGTTTGTTTGTTTGTTTAATGAAGGGGCTACCGGACCCCTCCTGGTGGTTTAGTCCAGTGGTTCTCAACCTTTTTAATGCCGCAACCCGAACCGGTCGTAAGTCGAGGACTAAACCGGTCGTAAGTTGAGGACTACCCAACCGGCCGTAAGTCGAGGACTTTCCCTGCCCGGGAGCGCCGCGCATGCGTGGTTCCGCCCCCTGCGCCAGCCGAGGCGTAGCTGGGAAGCGGCAGAGACGGAGCAGGCCGACCACCAGCTGGCCCAGCCCAAGGGAGGTAAGGCACCCGCCGGAAAAGGGGAAAAAAATGGCGGACAAAAAAAATGGCGGACAGCCTTGCTTGGCGACCCCCGTGAAATGGTCGATCGACCCCAAATGGGGTCCCGACCCACAGGTTGAGAACCACTGGTTTAGTCGGTCTGAAAATCAAAGCTTTTTGATACGATAGCTTATCGAAGTCTAGAAAAAGGGCGCTCTTTCCTTAACCCAGGGGTAGGACACCTTGGCTCTTCTATGACTCGTGGACTTCAACTCCCAGAATTCCTGAGCCAGCCATGCTGAGGGGAAAGGGAGAGGTTTCCAAGCTGAGCCATGCTGGCTCAGGAATTCTGGGAGTTGAAGTCCACAAGTCATGAAGGGGCCATAGTTCCCCCATGCTGGATCAGGAATTCTGGGAGTTGAAGTCCCCGAGTCATGAAGGGGCCATAGTTCCCCCCATGCTGGCTCAGGAATTCTGGGAGTTGAAGTCCCTGAGTCATGAAGAGGCCATAGTTCCCCCATGCTGGCTGAGGAATTCTGGGAGTTGAAGTCCGCAAGTCATGAAGGGGCCAAAGTTTCCCTTCTGCTGGCTCAGGAATTCTGGGAGTTGAAGTCCCCAAGTCATGAAGGGGCCATAGTTCCCCCATGCTGGCTCAGGAATTCTGGGAGTTGAAGT
>NW_015401533.1:0-4699 GCF_001527695.2 Protobothrops mucrosquamatus
CAAATCTTACTAGAATTCCCTTCCCCTAAGGAGATACATCTGGGGGGAGTTAGAAGAAGGACTTCCTCCTTCTGGGAGCATCATCCTTATGGAAATTCGGCTCTGACACTCTTTCGGAAGGCCCTGAAGACGTGGTTTTTCCAGAGCGGAATGGAGCCCATTAAATGACTGGTATGAGAGTGTGACGTCGCCGAGGGTGGAGTGGGGTGGGGGTTTATTATTTCATTATTTTTATTTTTTTATTATTTTTATTTGTTTTATATTGTGTTTTTATTTCCTGTAAGCCTCCTTGAGTCGCCGTGAGCGAGTAGGCGGCAATATAAATGTTCCAAATAAATTAATAATAATAATAATAATAATAATAATAATAATAATAATAATAATAATAATAATAATAATAATAATAATAATAATAATAATAATAAAGTTGGAAGGGACCTTGGAGGTCATCTATTCCAACCCCCTGCTCAGGCAGGAAACCCTATACCATTTCGGACAAATGGCTGTCCAGTCTCTTCTTACAAACTTCCAGTCTTGGAGCATTCGCCGCTTCTGGAGGCAGGTTGTTCCACTGGTTAATTGTTCTAACTGTCAGGAAGTTTCTCCTTAGTTCTAGGTTGCTTCTCTCCTTGATGAGTTTCCATCCGTTGCTTCTTGTCCTGCCTTCAGGCGCTTTGGAGAATAGCTTGACTCCCTCTTCTTTGTGGCAGCCCCTGAGATATTGGAAGACTATCATGTCCCCCCTCCTCCTTCTCTTCATTAAACTAGATATACCCAATTCCATCAACCGTTCCTTATATGTTTTAGCCTCCAGTCCCCTGATCTATCTAGATGATAGATTAGAGATAGATAGATAGATAGATAGATAGATAGATAGATAGATAGATAGATAGATAGATAGATAGATAGATAGATAGATAGACAGACAGACAGACAGACAGACAGACAGATAGATGCTGGAGGCAGAGTTTGCCTGCAATACTGCATTTTAACCACTGAGTCATCACAGCTCTTATTATCCTTCAGGAAGGGATGGATGGATGAACAGATAGATGGATGATAGAAAGGTAGATAGATGGATAGAGGGAGGCAGGAGGAGGAGGAGGAGAGAGAGATGATAGACAGACAGACAGACAGACAGACAGACAGACAGACAGACAGACAGATGAAAATGTAGCCAAAAGACAGGTCTTAACACATTTCTGGAAAACCAGAAGTGGTTACTCGCATCACCTCTGGGACTAAGATATTCCATAGAGTGGGGGCTGCAACTGAGAAGGCCCTGCTCCTTTGTCAAAACTCCCTGATTGACAAAGTATGCAGAACACCCTCCCTGCTTGATAGGGAGGGATGGATGGATGTACAGATGGTCCTTGACTTACAACCATTTGTCTAGTGTCTGTTCAAAGTTGCCATGGCACTGAAAAAGGGACTTATGATTGTTTTTCATACTTTTGACCATGACAGCATCCCCACGGTCATGTGATCAAAAAAAAAATTCAGATGCTTGGCAACTGGCATGTATTTATGACGGTTGCAGTGTTCCTGGGGTCGTGCGATCCCCTTTTGCGAACTTCTGACAATGGGGAAGCCAGATTCACTTAACAACCGTGTGACTAACTTAACAGCTGCAGTGACTCACTTAACACCCGGACCAAGAAAGGTCGTAAAGTGGGGCAAAAACTCACTTCATAAATGTCTCGCTTAACAACAGAAATGTCGGACTCAATTGTGGTCATACGACGGGGACTACCTGTATCAAGTTGGGGAGTGAAATATCTGCAAGAAAATAACCAAGCTCAAGAAGCACCAAGGATGCCTCAGAACTCAGACTGCATTTGAAAACAATCCGGGGGGTTAACAAGACTCTGGAGTTCTGAAAATTCAGAAAAGAGGTTTTTTTTTTTCTGGTTTCCATCCTTCTGTCTAGGTTAAAAGCAACCCCAGCCGTGAAAGTAATGAAAGTTGCGGCCTGACGCTGGGAGCCTGTGAAAGTCGAGATAAGTGATTTGTGCAGATCAAAAAATCAGGAGGAGTCCGGGAACAGCAATTCAACTAAGAGGTTTTATTAAAAGGTGTAACAAGCTTTGGCGAACGGTAGCTCCGTTCGTCAGATGCACCGTCTTCCGAAACAAAGCATACCTTTTCATAAAAAAAACCCCACCCATTTTTAACAAAACAGGTTTGTCTGAAAAGATGTTTCCAGACTACGGAGAGTCCTCGACTTACGACCACAACTGAGCCCAAAATTTCTGTGGCTGAGTGAGGCAGTTGTTAAGTGAGTTGCCCCCCCATTTTATTCACTTTCTTGTCCTGGTTGTTAAGTGAATCCCTGCGGTTGTTCAAGTAGTAGCAGGGTTGTTAAAGAAAGCTGGCTTCTCCTTTGACCGCTTGTGAGAAGATGCCAAAAGGGGATTGTTATGACCCTTCTCACACAAAGTTGTGTTTCTCTTGTCCTTAGGAGAGAACACTGAATTGCCAACTTTCTCAGCAACAGGAGGATTTCACTCGGCCCTGGAAGGCACGGTATCGCCAGCCTTTAGTGCCACGGTGATCATTATCGTCACCGTGATCATTTCTGGAAGTGCCTACTTGTGTTTTTTGAAGTACATCTGCACTGGATGCTGTAAATCCTTCCAGGTGGTGCCATTAAGGAGGCCGGAACGGAGCAAGTCTGAAGAACAAGTATGACTTGGTGGACTTTCAACAGCTGAGGATCCAGTAGAGAAGAATTGATTCCCAGACAACTGAAGAAAAAAAAAATAGCAAGTCTGATCCTGAACTTGGGAACTTCTGAATTGAAATGTGGTTCTACTTTTTAGGGGCAATTAGGAGAACCTCCAAAGGTGCAACACTTAAGAATGGTGGGAAGGCTTTCTCTATCACCCTGAGAAGGTCAGAGGGTGGTGCATTTGGCTTTTTCTGTCCGCCAAGGACACATTGTTTTATGACCGAGGAGAGTGAGAGGTAGAATTCAAAGTAGGGTTGAGGAGTCAAAACTCAATGATGCTGGTGGAAGAAGAGAACCTTTGTCAAAAACAATCCAGTGGATTTAGAATGCTCTAGTCTAAATCTGACCTTCACACTCATGTCTTGTTTAGGTGGACCATTGTCTTTGGTGGCATCTCACCAGAGTTTTTTTTGTCATCCTTAACATCAGTAAATAAACTTGCTTTCTGGGACCACAACTATGTTTTGAACGGTCTAGATTCTTCTCCGGTAGGTTCAAATGTTATTAAGGATGCAGAATTTTGCACTGACCTTTACTCTCATGTCTTATTTAGGTGGACCATTATCTTTGGTGGCATCTCAACATGGTTGCCATTCTTAACATCAGTAAATAAACTTGCTTTCTGAAACCAGAACTATGTTTTGAATGGTTTAGATCAGAGGTCCCCAACTTTTGGGGCACTAGGGACCGGTTCCATGGAGAGAGGTTTTTCCGCGGACCGGAGGGTGCGTGGTTTTGTGTGCTGCCTGCATCCCGCGGATGGGGCTATGCTTGTTTGTGCGGACCGATTGCTGGCATGCCGCGGCCCGGTACTGGTCCGCGGCCCGGTACTGGTGATTGACTCAGTCCCCCAGTTGACTTTCATACCAAAGGTGGTACTAGAACTCACAGTCTCCTGGTGATTGACTCAAAGTCCCCCAGCTGACTTTCACGCCTAAGGCAGGACTAGAACTCACAGTCTCCTGGTTTCTAGCCTGGTGCCTTAACCAGGACACCGGTGTTTAAAATGGGTGGCCATGAAGATTCAGAACGAATTTTGGCTGCCTACATTTGGAACAAATTCTGATAGTCCTGTTGGGGAAAAAAGCACGGTTGGGCACCTCATATATAATTTGGCGCTCCTTTTATGATTCAAAGCCTTTTATTCGAGCTCAAAAACATGAATACGAAAACCGGCTAGCATTAGCTGTTCCAGATTAATGGAACTGGAGAATAATAATAGTGATTCGCTCCATATTCCAGGTGTACTGGCAGCTCTTTTTAAGTGCTACATAAAAAATCACGAGCTTTTTCATTCACAAATGAGCAATTTAAAAATGAGAATTTTTTGGAACAGGACAGATTTATACCATGGTTGGACCATCCAAAAAAAAACCCAAAACCCTTTCATATTTCCAATTTGTTCTCCTTGTCTGAAAGAAGCCTCTCTTTCTATCAACTAATTTCTGGCTGGCTTTTCTCCCAGTCTTTAAATATTTTTTTCATCAAAGTTGTTGCTATCTAGACTCACCTCTCGCCTGAAGGCAGGATAAGACGCAACGGATGGAAACTAATCAAGGAGAGAAGCAACCTAGAACTAAGGAGAAACTTCCTGACAGAACAATTAACCAGTGGAACAACCTGCCTCCAGAAGCGGTGAATGCTCCAACACGGGAAGTTTTTAAGAAGAGACTGGGCAGCCATTTGTCTGAAATGGTATAGGGTTTCCTGCCTGAGCAGGGGGTTGGACTAGATGACCTCCAAGGTCCCTTCCAACTTTATTATTATTATTATTATTATTATTATTATTATTATTATTATTATTATTATTATTATTATTATTATTATTATTATTATTATTATTATTACACTAATGTTCTGTGCTGCTGATCCTTCCCTCATCTCTCTGAAGTCACAGAAACTTTTTGACAGCAAAATTGCACTGGTACACCTACAGTACAGGTCGACTTCTACTTACAACCATTCATT
>NW_015401534.1:0-1130 GCF_001527695.2 Protobothrops mucrosquamatus
TTTGCTTTCTTGCATTTCTTTTTCTTTGGGATGGTTTTAGTTGCTACCTCTTGTACAATGATGTGAACCTCCGTCCATAGTTCTTCAGGCATTCTAATACCTTGAATCTATTTGTCACCTGTACTGTGTATTCATCAGGAATATGATTTAGTTCATACCTGAGTGGCCTAGTGCTTTTCCCTACTTTCTTCAATTTAAGCCTAAATTTTGCAACAAGAAGCTCATGATCTGAGCCACAGTCAGCTCCTGGTCTTGTTTTTACTGACTGTATAGAGCTTCTCCATCTTTGGCTGCAGAGCACATAGTCAATCTGATTTCTGTGTTGACCGTCTGGTGATGTCCGTGTGTAGAGCCGTCTCTTGGGTTGTTGGAAAAGAGTGTTTGTTATGACCATCGTGTTGTCTTGACAAAATTCTATCAGCCTGTGCCCTGCTTCATTTTGTACTCCAAGGCCAAACTTGCCTGTTATTCCGGTTATCTTTTGGCTTCCTACTTTAGCATTCCAATCCCCCATGATGATAAGGACATCATTTGTTGGAGTTAATTCTATAAGGTGCTGTAGGGCTTCATAGAACAGGTCAATTTCATCCTCTTCAGCACCAGTGGTTGGGGCATAGATTTGGACTACTGTGATATTGAATGGTTTGCCTTGGATTCGAACTGAGATCATTCTGTCATTTTGGGGATTGTATTCCAGTATTGCTTTTCCTATTCTTTTATTGACTATGAAGGCTACTCCATTTCTTCTGAGGGATTCTTGCCAGCAGTAGTATACCTGATGGTCATCTGAGTTAAATTCACCCATTCCTGTCCATTTTAGTTCGCTGATTCCTAAGATGTCGATGTTCAGTCTTGTCATCTCTTGTTTGACTACGTCTAGCTTGCCTTGATTCATGGATCTTACATTCCAGGTCCCTATGGAGAAAAAATGTTTACAGCACCGGACTTTCCTTTCACCACCAGATATATCCACAGCTGAGCGTCCTTTCGGCTTTGGCCCAGTCGCTTCATTCTTTCTGGCGCTACTAGTACCAGCCCTCTGCTCTTCCCCAGTAGCATATTGGACACCTTCCGACCTGAGGGGCTCATCTTCCAGCGTCATCTCTTTTTGCCTTTTGGTACTGTCCATG
>NW_015401534.1:8036-12733 GCF_001527695.2 Protobothrops mucrosquamatus
CGTCTTTCATAACCAGATGAAAAGCCAAGGAAGCCGGTCAGAAAGAGAGACCGGGGGGGCTGGAGGGGCCGGGGCAGAGGAAACGGGGGCTCTGCAGAGCAACTCTGACCCCATTTCTGCTGCCTGGAGGAGGAAAACCTGGGAGGGGCTGGGCCCTTGGAGACAGAAGGGCCCCCCTGCCCCTCCCACCCTCTCCAGCTTCTTCTCAGGGCCGTCTGAAGGGGTTTCCTCTTCTCTGGCCCACCAAAAGTGGCGCCTTTCAAGGCCAAAGAAATCAGGATCCCCAACTGGAGTTGCCCATGGAAATAGGCTGCATATTCCCCAGCCAGCCCTCCAGATCAGGGGGGCTCCGAACCTGGCAACTGTAAGGCCTGTGGACTCCAACTCCTACAATTCCCCAGCCAGCCCTCTAGACCAGGGAGGGGGGTCCAGTGGTGGGATTCAGCCGGTTCCCACCGGTTCGGGAGGACCTGTAGCTAAATGGACCTTAATTGGGAGAAACGGCTGGCTTTCGGAAGTCCACTCTAGGCCTGAAAAAAGGCCTCCCAGGCCTAGAACACCCCACCGGAAGTGCAAGGATACCACTTCCGGAAGTCTGTTCTAGGCATTGGATGTCTGGAGGTGCCCTCCCAGGCCTAGAACAGCCCACCGGAAGTGCAAGGATACCACTTCCGGAAATCCCTTTTAGGACTGGGAGGGCTGGAGGAGACATCAGAAGCCTGGAGGAGGCCTCCCAGTCCTAGAACAGCCCACCGGAAGTGCATGATGTCACTTCCGGAAGTTCGTTATAGGCATCGGAGGCCCAGGCTTGCATCAAATATGAGAACCGATTGTTCAGGTATTTGAATCCCTCCACTGGGGGGGGGGGGGTCTCCACGCTTGGCAACTTTAACGCTTGTGGACTCCAGCTCCCAGAATTCATAAGCCAGGGAATTCTGGGAGTTGAAGTCCCGAAGCCTTAAAGTTGCCAAGCTTGCACACCCCTGCTCTACACAATGAAATGATGATGGGGCCAAATCAAGGGAATATTTCCCCAAATACAGGGCTGAGAATGACAGCCGCCTTGGGAATTGCAGAGTGTGGTGTGCAGAGAGCCACCCTAGACAAACCACACACCACACTGAGCATCACGGCCTCCTCAGAAGGCCCAGCCTGCAAAAGAAGCCGTTTCTTCAGAGAATAGGCCATTTAACTCCGAACTGAGGCTGTCCCGGGGCCTCTTCTTCCCTTGAGGCAGAGATTGCACCTGCTTGAGGCTGGGTTGCACAACAGACCCACAATGGGAGAACACAATTGTGGTGACAGCTGAGATCTCTGATCCGTGGAAGACCCTTCCTTGGCAAAAGACGTTGGGATGGTTTCCACCCCCTAGGAACACTCGAAAAGGGGCACATGGACATTTTCTGAAGACAAAGGCCAAGAGGACAAAAGAGGGCCAGGCGAAATATTTCAAATGTTTTTATTTCAATATTAACAATATGTACATCATTCTGAACCTATTTCTATAACAAATATATCAAAATATAACAAAAAACATATATAAGAAACATAACAAAACAAATGAGGGGTCAGGAGGCTAAAACATAAAGAGCTGGAACTGGTTATGTGTCATTTAACAAAGAGAAGGACCAGGGCTGATAGGATAGGATCACAGTGAGACAAATAAAGGAAAGAAGGAAGAGAAGCCTCTGCATATCAACACAATGACCAGCCATAAGTATCTTCATTTATTACTTTATCAGTAAGAAAGCTACCTTCATTAATCAAAATTTCCTCCTTTTCGTCCTTTTCCAGGTCTAATATCACTCGCAGAGATACCTGCAGGAGCTGCAGAAGGAGGGGTGCTGGGGGGGTCAGGAACAGCCCGATCCAAAGTCTCCCCTCACCACACGGCTCCCTCTTCACCAGCTCCATGTCCACAATATATGTGACTTGTTTTCACCTTCCCTCTGGTTGGCAGATCGGAGAAACCGGAGTATCAACTTTTTGCTCCTTTGCCTTCATTTTCTTGGCAAAGCAAGGAAAACAGAAGAAAAAAGCCCTGGAAGAAAGGGAAAAAAAGGAACATAAGGAGAGGGACCAACTAAATCCTTTGTTCCACAATCCCTTTGATTCCAGAAACCAGCTCATCCCTTTTAACCTTGGCTAAACCTATTGGAAAGTACTCAACCAGGGCTTTTAGCCCCAAAGTCTCTGGGAACCTACCAACAAATCACCAAATCTGCCGGTTTCTCCTCTTTTGGCACAGAAGGCCTGGCTCTTTGCTTGTAGACTGCCTCCTTCTATGGAAGCTCCACTAAGCTGGCTGACTGAACAAGACCCCCTGATGCAGCTCTTGGTCAGCTTCCCTTTTGATTCCCTTTGTGTTGCCAGATCTCAGGCAACTCCTGCTCCCTCTAGGAGGGCAATTCGGAGATCAAGCTCCGTTTGGGGATCCAGGACAGACCCTCGCAGAGATACCTGCAGCAGCTGCAGAAGGAGGGGTGCTGGGGGGGTCAGGAAGAGCCCGATCCAGTGTCTGCACTCACCACACGGCTCCCTCTTGACCATCGTTATAGTGATTGTGTAGGTCACTCTTTTTCTCGCTGCTGTGTCTCCTTTGGAGTCATTTTCTTTGTTTTTGGTCTCCTGCCCTTCTTTTCCTTCCAAAGCAGGGAAAACAGAAGAAAAAAAAAATTGGAAGAGAGAAAAAAAGGAACATAAAGAAAGGGACCAACTAAAGCCTTTGATTCCACAATCCCTTTGAATCCAGAAACCAGCTCATCCCTTTTAACCTTGGTTAGACCTATTGGAAAGTACTCAACCAGGGCTTTTAGCCCCAACAAGGAACTAAAGATAAAACTGGAACCCATTTGCCTCCTCCCCTCCCCCACCCCGGTTCCCCTTTCCTAAGAGGATTATCCCAAAGATGCTTTTTCCACCCTGGCAACTGGACTCTCTTGTTTTCCCTTCTCATCCCAGAATGAAAAGATTTAGACTCCTGCAGACAGCTGTTCCTTTCCTGGCTGCTCCCCCCCCTCCTCTGCAGAATATCCCCCTCCTCTGGGAAATTGGCCACAAAATGGGGAAAGTTCCCCAGAGCCCAGCAGCCCTACTTACATCTTTGGAGCCATTTTCACACGGATGAGCATCAGTTGGACTTACCTTCATTAATCAACACTTTGCCTTTTTCATCCATTTCCAGATTTAAGATTTGGGGGTCTGGGAGCTGGAAGAGAGAGACTGAAAGAGAGACCTCAACCTGCCTGCAGGGGCTTTGGAGATGGTGGGGGATGGTGGTGGGGAGGAACGTAAAGGTCTTCTAAGGTCAAATCTCCTGCATTGGGGGAGAAAAAAGTGGGACAAATGAAGGAAAGAAGGAAGGGAAGCCTATGCATATCAACACAATAACCAGCCATAAGTATCTTCATTTATTACTTTATCAGTAAGAAAGTTACCTTCATTTATTAAAATGTCCTCTTCCTTCCCCTCCAGGTTAAGGATCTGAGGATATGGGAGCTGGAAGAGAGAGACAGAAAAAGAGACCTCAACCTTACTGGTGCCAAAGGGTCTTGCAGAGTCTTCCCCCCCCCTTCCCTTTGGCCCATCGAGACACGTATTAGCGCCACGTCCAGGGATTCCCTGATCCACCCCCAAGTGGATGGAAAGGAAACAGGACCCATGCTTCCCTGCCCTTTTTCCCCAAGAGAGAGATTATATGAGGGTGGGGCTCTCAGTTTGGCCTTTTCAGGTTGCTACTTACTTTCTCCGTTCTCAGGAAGAGCGGCTCCTTCGTCCTCCCACTCCTCTTCCTTTCACTGACCTCTGGGAAAAGGAGAGGCTGGTGATCAGCAAACTTTTAGGTCTCCCCCAGATGAAAAAAATCCCCCCCCCAAAATCAGAGCCTTCTTGGCAGCCCTCTCCCCCTGGAGACCCCATCCCCTCTATTCAGAAGCTCTTCCTGCTTCATGGAGCTGGTGGATTCTCCTGGCAAGGGGAGAGATTCGCACTGAGGCCTTGGGCAACTCCTGCTCCCTCTAGGAGGGCAATTCGGAGATCAAGCTCCGCTTGGGGATCCAGGACAGACCCTCCCAGAGATACCTGCAGGAGCTGCAGAAGGAGGGGTGCTGGGGGGGTCAGGAAGAGCCCGATCCAGAGTCTCCACTCACCACAACGCTCCCTCTTGACCAGCGTTATGGTGATCGTGTAGGTCACTCTTTTTTTCTTTAGGCAGATTGGAGTGACTGGAGGGATGGCTTTTTGGTCTCCTGGCCTTGTTTTCCTTCCAAAGCATGGAAAACACATGAAAAAACCCCTGGAAGAGAGAAAAAAAGGAAACGTAAGGAAAGGGACCAACTAAAGCCTTCTTTCCACAATCCCTTTGATTCCAGAAACCAGCTCATCCCTTTTAACCTCGGTTAAACCTATTGGAAAGTACTCAACCAGGGCTTTTAGCCCCAAAGTCTCTGGGAACATCCCCACAAATCACCAAATCTGCCCTTTTCTCCTCTTTTGGCAAAGAAGGCCTGGCTCTTTGCTTGTAGACTGCCTCCTTCTATGGAAGCTCCACTAAGCTGGCTGACTGAACAAGACCCCCTGATGCAGCTCTTGGTCAGCTTCCCTTTTGATTCCCTTTGTGTTGCCAGCCTTTTCTTCTTAACCCAGAGGCCTAGATCTCCCAAGGTAGACTGCCCCTTAGCAGGGAAGCTCCACTAAGT
>NW_015401535.1:0-4694 GCF_001527695.2 Protobothrops mucrosquamatus
GGTTCCCAACCTATGGGTCGGGACCCCATTTGGGGTCGATCGACCATTTCACGGGGATCACCAAGCAAGGCTGTCCGCCATTTTTTTTTCCTTTTCTGGCGGGTGCCTTACCTCCCTTGGGCTGGGCCAGCTGGTGGTCGGCCTGCTCCGTCTCTGCCGCTTGCCAGCTACGCCTCAGCCGGTGCAGGGGGCGGAACCATGCATGTGCGGCGCTCCCGGGCAGGGAAAGTCCTCGACTTACGACCGGTTGGGTAGTCCTCGACTTACGACCGGTTTAGTCCTCGACTTACGACCGGTTTAGTCCTCGACTTACAACCGGTTGGGGGTCGCGGCATTAAAAAGGTTGAGAACCACTGTCCTAGAAGGCAAAAAAGAAAAAGGAAGAGAGAACATGTTGAGATGTGTGTCTTTCCTATTCTGCTGCTATGTGTTACACATTAACAGAGGGATATAATCAAGAGCACGTGAAGTGTTAATACCATTTTACAATGCCACACTTGGAATACTGCATCCAGTTTTGGGCACCACGATGTAAAAAAGGTGCCGAGATTCTAGAAAGAGTACAGAGAAGAACAACAAAGATGATCAGGGGACTGGAGGCTAAAACATATAAGGAACGGTTGCTGGAATTGGGTAGGTTTAGTTTAACGAAGAGAAGGACCAGGGGGGACATGATAGCAGTGTTCCAATATCTCAGGGGTTGCCCCAAAGAAGAGGGAGTCAAGATCTTTTCCAAAGCACCTGAAGGCAGGACAAGAAGCAATGGATGGAAACTAATCAAGGAAAGAAGCAACCTGGAACTAAGGAGAAACTTCCTGACAGTTAGAACAATTAGCCCGTGGAACAACCTGCCTCCAGAAGCGGTGAATGCTCCAACACTGGAAGTTTTTAAGAAGAGACTGGACAGCCATTTGTCTGAAATGGTATAGGGTTTCCTGCCTGAGCAGGAACTAGACTAGATGACCTCCAAGGTCCCTTCCAACTTTATTATTATTATTATTATTGTTGTTGTTGTTGTTGTTGTTGTTATTATTATTATTATTATTATTATTATTATTATTATTATTATTATTATTATTATTATTATTATTAAGCCACTGCATTCAGGCATGTTCTCTGGGTTGCTTTTGACGTGTCAAAAACCAATAGATAACTTCCTGAAATTATTATGTGGAATCAGTCAATCAACTCTTTCCATATTATTACTCCAGGATAAATGGAGCAAATTGGTGAATTAATAATCTAGAGATCACAACATTATCCAAGCTCTTTGGAATTCTAACATAATTTTCTAGCCTTTTTCATTCCCTCCTTATTCGATGGCTATGAAGATGGTTAATACTGGACATATTTAATCAATCCTGTTGCATGTATTTCTATTTGGCCTTAAATTCACTGCTTTAACGTAACCAAAAACATTTTAAACATTCTTCCGATAGGTTAATTTCCATCTGCGGTTGCTGACTCATTATGCTGTCGCATAAACTGGAAAACTTTTCACTTGAAAAAGGATTTTTTTAAAAAAAAAAAATACATGGGAGATAACTCATGGCAGGGCAGGGCAAAGTAAAAGATTTAGAGACGGCTTTTGAAGAGGGGGGAAAAAAGGAATCCGTTAAAAACAGCTGAAAAAAATGGCTTAAGTAGAGAGAGAGATCATCAACTGTCAATGTTTACAGCAAAGTGTAAACATCCGAGTGGTACTTAGTTTGGGGGGGGGGGGAATGAATAGAAAAATGAACATTTAATAATAATAATAATAATAATAATAATAATAATAATAATAATAATAATAATAATAATAATAATAAAGTTGGAAGGGACCTTGAAGGTCATCTAGTCCAACCCCCTGCTCAGGCAGGAAACCCTATACCATTTCGGACAAATGGCTGTCCAGTCTGTTCTTAAAAACTTCCAGTGTTGGAGCATTCACCGCTTCTGGAGGCAGGTAGTTCCACTGGTTAATTGTTCTCACTGTCAGGAAGTTTCTCCTTAGTTCTAGGTTGCTTCTCTCCTTGATTAGTTTCCATCCGTTGCTTCTTGTCCTGCCTTCAGGCGCTTTGGAGAATACTTGACTCCCTCTTCTTTGGGGCAGCCCCTGAGATATTGGAACACTGCTATCATGTCCCCCCTCGTCCTTCTCTTCATTACGTACTTTTTATACTATACCTTACTTTTTTTGCATCCCTGTTTTGGATTGCCTCCTTTTGTACAGTGCTTGGGCAATGATAAAACGAATCCAATGCTTTAAAAAAAAAGAGAGAGAGAGAGAGAGAGAAAGTGGCTCCGATCTGTAAGTGGGTCAACCACGTTGAAAGCCCAGATCTTGACAGATGAAATTGCAGCTGAGATATCGGGTGAAAAGCACTGACTTTTCCACTGCTTAGCCCAGAAGTGGCTCCTGCATTATTAAACAATGAAGCTTGGATGACGGAAAGGAGGGAAGCCCTGTCTCGCCTTAGCTCAACAGTGGTAATAATGGGCCAGTCCTCCCGAACCCGACGGGAAACCGTAAAACGTGGAGCCCCTCAAGCACATCACACGGATGATGGCCACCTTCATACCAGCCCATGACTGAAATAATTGAAATAATTCTCTTTGGAAGCTTGGCTCAGGAGGCAGTCCCAGCGGGCTTGGTGCCAAAGTAGGTCGGGTTGCAATAAGCTCTTCTGGGAAGGCATCATCTGTGCGCTCCTGCTACAGGGAGAGTAATCAGAGTCCTAATAGGCACAAATGCTGTTTTCCGCTGATTAAGGGAGGAGGAGAAGAACGTCAAGGGTTGACTTTTCTTGCAGCAGGATTTCGTTTCTCAAGTCAGGGGCCTCTTTGGTGCAAGTTCGCATAAGAAGATCCCTTCTGTGGGGTCCTTGGTGCTCTCTGGGCTCGGCTGCTTTCTTGCAGATGTTTCATGACCCAACTAGGGAACATCATCAGTGCTAGAAGGGAGAGGAGGAGGAGGAGGAGGAGGAGAAGCAGGAGGAGAAGCAGAAGCAGAAGCAGAAAGAAAAGGAGAAAGAGGACGAGGAGGAGGAGAAGGAGAAGCAGAAGCAGAAGCAGAAGCAGGAGGAGAAAGAAAAGGAGAAAGAGGAGGAGGAGGAGAAGCAGAAGTAGGAGGAGAAAGAAAAGGAGAAAGAGAAAGAGGAGGAGGAGGAGGAGGAGGAGGAGAAGAAGAAGCAGAAGCAGGAGGAGAAAGAAAAGGAGAAAGAGAAAGAGGAGGGGGAGGGGGAAGAGGGGGAGGAGGAGGACGAGGACGAGGACTGTGGGGTCCTTGGTGCTCTCTGAGCTTGGTGCTTTTCTTGCAGACATATCATGACCCAACTAGGGAACATCATCAATGGTAGAAGGGAATGGCAGAAGGAGGAGGAGGAGGAGGAGGACTGTGGGGTCCTTGCTGCTCTCTGAGCTTGGTGCTTTTCCTGCAGACATTTCATGACCCAACTAGGGAACATCATCAGTGCTAGAAGGGAGTGAATCTTCCCTCTGTTTATGTACAAGTGGGCTTGTCCTGCCAATGTTGGTGGTGGGAGTGGTCTTGATGGTTCCTTGAGTAGGCTGTTGTCTACTGTTATCTTGCTTGTCTGAATTGGTAGTTCCTTGATTGGGACATTATTTACTTCTTATTTGTCGGTCTGCTAATCTTGGTGTTAATCTCTGCTTCTCTGGGGGCTGAATGCTGGTGAGGAGGCATTTCCGTCTTTCTGCTTCCTTCCTTGCTCTTTTGAACAGTGTGTAGACCGTGTTTATCTCTGTGTGCCTGAAGATCCTTCCCTTGGATGAATAACGGAACAGAATAACAGAATGAGAGTTGGAAGCGACGTCGGAGGTCTTCTAGTCCAATTCTGGGAGTTGAAGTCCACAAGTCATAAAGTTGTCAAGGTTGGGGACTCCTGAGTTGTTATACCCTGTTCAGGCAACACTGGAATATCCATTTAGGCCATGAAAATGCCCTTTTGGCTCCAACAGGCTTCTGCATTCCAGACGTTCATCCATAAATATTAATGCAAGTGCTTCTAGTAAGCAGGGGAACTCATACTGTCTGTGCAGATGTTTAATATATAATTATTAAGACTCAAACCCATTTCATCTCCCCGTCATAAATCCAGTCTCCCTACCAGGCAGAACCTCTTAAAATTTCCTGAAATTGCTTTCTTGCTTGCTAGAAGACCTTTCCGTGAGACCTTTTGCGTCTATCCTAAGGGAAAAAAATTCCTCTTTGTGGCAGACACAGCCACCGACTCTTAACAAATTTAGCACCAGATCAGATCCGGAGCAATGGAAGGTACCTTGATCGGGCCGAAAAGTCTATCCCATATTTGGCAAGATTTAAAAGTCAGAGGAAGACTCTCGTGTGAAAAAAATGATTCTAGCAGGGTTTTCTCTTCCTGTGAAGAACCACTCAAATTAACCCGAGTTCCAGGTTCCATTAGAAACTAAGCCCTGCTCTGTGAGGTGAATGCGTTACCGGGAGAAGCTACAAACAAAATCCAACAGCTGTTGCAAACTTGGCAATTCTAACTCTGAAGGGTTCTTAGTGGCCTCCGTTGACTTTAATAACATTTGATGGACCTTCTACTCGTGACAATTACGTCGCAAACAGAGTTAGTGGATGTAATAAAGGAGGAGGAAGAGGAAGAGAAGAGGAGGAGGAGGAGGAGGAGGAGGAGGAGGAGAAGGAGGAGGAGAAGGAGAAGGAG
>NW_015401536.1:0-4694 GCF_001527695.2 Protobothrops mucrosquamatus
GTCAGCAGAAGTCGCCTGCCGAACTGCACTCTAACCACTGCACCACCACGGCTCATACGTCAAACATAACTCAGCGATGGAACCACAACCTTTTGGATGTCATTGAATAGGAGAAAGCCAAGTTGAAAAGTGTCCTCCTTGGCATCCATGAATTACACTGTCTAGACAACAGCTGTTTTCAGTTTGAAGAATTCACTATTACTTGGGATATGACATCAGGAAAACGAATGGAGTGGCATTTATCACAAACAGGAAACTCGCCCAAGCAAAGGGAAATTTCTTGACAGTTAATGATCATCTTAGGATCATCCAAACCTGCACCTAACCCCTTAAAATCAGCGGTTATCCAAGTCTATCCAAGTAACAGAGCTTGAAATAGAGGGCACTTTGCCAACATTGAAAAAAACTCTGAAGCAAAAGCCCCCAAAAGTCATCGTTTAACCTACTGGGTGATTTGATCGCAAAAGTTGACAGCCAAGCAGAAGTAGGCATTGCTGATGTTTTTGGACCCGTGGAGAAGAAGGACGCAGGGACTTCTTTGAGTCAATTTTGCCATAAAGAATAGATTGGGAATCATGAGTTTGGGGTTCAAACAGCACAATCTTCATTTATATACGTGGACCTCACAAGTTAAACCATATCATAATCAAACTGACTATGTCCTATGAATCCTTCCTGGGAGCCAGTTCAGTCCTCTCCGTCAAGATATATATCAGGTGCCAAATACAGTTTAGAATAGAATAGAATAGAATAGAATAGAATAGAATAGAATAGAATAGAATAGAATAGAATAGAATAGAATAGAATAGAAGCTGGAAGGGACCTTGGAGGTCGTCTAGTCCAGCCCCCTGCTCAAGCAGGAGAACCTATACGGTCACAGACAGGTGAATGGCTAGTCTCTTCTTTAAAATCTCCAGTGATGGAGCGCCCACGATTTCTCAGGTGTAAGCTGTTCCACTGGTTGATTGTCCTCACTGTCAGGAAGTTTCTCCTTAATTCCAGGTTGCTTCCTCTTTGATCAGTTTCCAACCATTGTTTCTCGTCCTGCCCTCTGGTGCTTTGGAGAAAAACCTGCCCCCCCCCCCCTCTGCCTTGTTCCTCAAATACTGGAACACTGCTATCCTGTCACCCCTGTTTTTTCTTTTCTTTAGACTAGCCAAACCCAGGTCCTGCAGCCATTCTTCGTATGTTTTAGTCTCCAGGCCTCTGATCATCTTAGTTGCTCTTCTCTGAACTTTTTCCAAATTCTCAACATCTTTTTTGTGATACGGTGACCAAAAGTGGCTGCAGTATTCCAGGTTTGGCCTTACTAGGGTTTTATAATGCAGCACTAATACCTTGTGTGATCTTGATTCTATGCCTCTGTTTATACAATCCAGGATTGTATTAGTTTTTTTGGCTGCTGCTGCACACCGCTGGCTCATAGTCAATGATCGTCCACTCGGACTCCAAGGTCCCTCTCACAGTTACTGTTTTTAAGCCAGGTCTTGCCCAATCTGTATTTGTGCCTTTGGTTTTTCCTGCCTAAATGTTAAGACTTTGCTTTTCTCCACATTGAAACTCATTTTGCTGGATCATAGGGCCCATTGTTCAAGTTTGTCAAGATCTTTTTGGGTCCTGAGTTTGTCTTCTGGGGTGTTGGCTATTCCTGCCAGTTTGGTGTCATCTGCAAATTTACTGAGCTCCCCTTCACTTCTCTCAGCTAAGTTGAAATATGAATTTTGGTGGCTAAGGCCAGAGTCCATCTAGGTGCCATCAAAAATGATAGCACCACCAAAGAAGTGTGACATCACCAAAATCCCTTCCACATCTGCGATTGAAGTGAAAAATAAATTTGAACTGCTCAGAAGATGGTGATGTACAGTGGCCAGAAATTCAATTGATTAATGTTGAGACAGCTGTTGAAGAGAGTTTGGTCTGGCAGTTAAGGCACCAGGCTAGAAACTGGGAGACAGTGAGTTCTAGTCCTGCCTTAGCCATGAAAGCCAGCTGGGTGATTTTACACCAATTAACAGGAGACTGTGAATGCTACTCCCATCTTAAGCATGAAAGCCAGCTGAGTGACTTTGGGCCAATCACCAGGAGACGGTGAGTTCTAGTCCTGCCTTAGCCATGAAAGCTGGCTTGATGACTTTGAGCCAATCACCATGAGCATCATCATCATCATCATCATCATCATCATCATCATCATCATCATCATCATCATCATCATCATTATTATTATTATTTGTTATTGTTATTGTTATTTTACACTTTCTTCTCTGCTCTCAATTTTTTGAATGCCCTCTCCAGAATTCACACCCCCTTGCCTCCTTGCTGATTTTTTTTCTTAATTTATAATTGTCCTCAGCAGATAGAAGCTCTTCAGTCTATTGCAGAATCCAACATTCCCTCCTTCCTTGTTAAAAAAAAGAGTTCCTCTCATTAGCAGAATCTTGGAATCCTGCGTGCAATTCAGATGCAAATGTAATAATTGCAAATGAGAGGTTACGCAAATAAATAACTGAGTAAAATTAGAAGCTGTGGGTCAAAAGGCCAGGTCTTCTCATTCTGACTGAAGAACAGGAAACAGAAGGTAGAAATCAACGAATGCTAAGATAATTGGTATCTCGTCTTAGTTTTCTGTGGTTCTTCAATTTTTCAGTCTGTGCCGAGGTAATTACTACCGGAGTTTTGTGGCAGTCTGTGGGTGTTCAGGAATAAGTTGAAGAAAATACACCCTTACATCTTTTAAAATGTAACTGTTACACTCAGAATTCTCCGGTGAGTACCTGTTTTCGGTGACCGCAGCAGAATGAAATTTCCCAAAGCCAAAATGAATACAAAACTATTGGAGATCTTCAGCCAGTCAAGAAAGATCGACTGCTTTGGTGAGAATTGAGGCTGGAGGTGAGGCAACCTACACCTTGAATACTAATTAACTGCTAGCAACCTTTGTGGGACCGAAAGTAAGAAATATAGCATTTCAAGAATAAAAATAGTTTCATAAAACATAGAATAACAGAGTTGGAAGGGATCTTGGAGGTCTTCTAGTCCAGCCCCTGCTCAAGCAGGAGAACCTATGCCTTTTCAAATAAATGGCTCTCCAACCTCTTCTTAAAGCCTCCAGTGATGGAGCACCCACCACCTCTGAAGGCAAGCCATGCCATTGGTTGATTGCTCTCACCATGAGGAAATTTCTCCTTAGTTCTTGGTTGCTTCTCTCCTTGGTTAGTTTCCTTCCATTGTTTCTTGTCTTGCCTGTTGGTCCTTTTGAAAATAGCTTGACTCCCTCTTCTTTGGGGCAGCCCATCAGATATTGCAACACTGCTATCATGTCTCTTCTAGTCCTGCTGTTCATTAGACTAGACATGCCCAGTTCCTGCAACCATTTTTTGTAATTTTTTTTAGCTTCCAGCTCTCTAATTGTCCTTGTTTCATTCGCTTCCTGCCTAGGGAAGCATGTCTGTCTAAAGAAGGGGAATCTGGATGTTTTAGAAGAGAAGTAGGAGCTGCTGTGACCTGGCATCCAGGACACACCTTCCAGATAGAGCTTCGGTTTTTCTTGCTGGTTTGTGGGTATCCTATCCTGAATAACTATCTTGAACAATGTGGTGCCCCACATGATTCTGTGCTAGGCCAGATTTATAGTTGTGTTACCTCTCTTGCGGGAGTTGCGTTGGCTGCCAATTTGTTTCTGGGTTCAATTCAAGGTGCTGGTTGTCACCTTTAAAGACTTACACAGAGTTTATTTAAAAAACCGTCTTTTACCAGTTGTATCTATCTGACCTACCAGAGGGGGAGGCAGGGAAGGTTATGAGTCCTCTCTCCTAAGGAGGTCCATGTAGTGGGTTCAAGAACTAGGTCCTGCTCCATGGTAGCCTCCTCCCTGTGGAGCATCATCCATGAGTAAATAAGATTGACCCCCTCACTTTGATATTCCTCTGCAAGGCCCTGAAGACGCTGGGTCTGGAGATGGTATGGAGCCCATCAGTGGCTAGTCTGATTGTTGTCGCCGTGCATTTGTATATGTTGGAATACATGTTGGAATGTATTTCTGTGCAACAAACTACAGTAGTATTCAGCCAGTAGATGGCAGTGTGTGCAAGTCTGCATTTATGGTTATACTCTATGTCCTTTTGCTCTGAGGAGAGTTTCCTGTTACAGTTAAGACAGTTAAGCAGCAAGGCCCACGGGTGCTGTACTCTTTATTTTGATCGGTAGGCTATATAAGCTGAATTTCTAACTCTGTGTGTGTGCGTGCATATGTGTGTGTGTGTGTGTGTGCGTGTGTTTGTGTGTGTGTGTGTGAGAGAGAGAGAGTTTATTGGGTTTTGTACTGGGGATTTATCTTTGTAAGCCATCCGGAGTTACCATGAGCGAATTGGGCAGTCATATAAATTTTCTTAACAACTCAAAGAAATAGAGCAAGATTGGAAGATGTGGAGAGACCTGGCCCATAAAATCACCAGACGTCGGACATGACTGAACAGACCCTCCTCCTTTTCCTCTTCCTCCTCTTCCTCCTCCTCCTCCTCTTCCTCCTCCTCCTCCTCCTCCTCAACCTCCTCCTCGTCCTCAACCTCCTCCTCCTTCTCAACCTCCTCTTCCGGTTCCTCCTCCTGATATTCTTCCTCCTCTTCCTCTTCTCCTCCTCCTCCTCCTCAACCTCCTCTTCTCCTCAACCTTCTCCTCTCCTCCTCCTCCTCCTCAAC
>NW_015401537.1:0-4693 GCF_001527695.2 Protobothrops mucrosquamatus
GACAATATCTACCTATCCCTTGGGAAGGACTCGATAGGTGGATATAAATGCCAAATCCAGTCTAAGCATCTGGCTGACTACAATAAACCATGATAATAAAAGATGCCAGTATAGGTAGTCCTTGACTTACGACCACAAATGAACCCAAATTTCCACTGCTAAGCAAGATAGTTGTTATGTGAGTTTTGCCCCTTTTTACGACCTTTTACCACAGTTGTTAAGCTAATCACTGTAGTCATGAAGCTGTCATTAAGCGAATCTGGCTTTTCCTATTAACTTTGCTAGTTGAAAGCTGGCTGGGAATGTTACAGATGGTGGTCACATGATCCCGGGACAGTGCAAATGTCATAAATACATAACAGTTGCCAAGTGCCCCGAAATTTGATCATATGATCATGGGGATGCTACAGTGGCCGTAAATATGAAAACCAGTCATAAGTCAGTATTGTTGTAACTTTCAATGGTCACTAAACATTAGCTAATAATAGGATGCTGATCCTCAGGAGCAAGAATTATCTGATAGTAGATTTAATCCTTTGCTTCAGAATAAAAATCAAACACCTCTTCATCCTGCCAGCCTTATCCAGATACATTCTGTTTCTGTAGATATATTGCTTGACTTTTATAGAACATTATAACAACTGCTAATAGAAGAACTAAGATCTGATTTATCTTTAAATTGTATTGTTATATTGCACTTTTAAATTGTATTGTTATAATATTGTTTAAATTTAAATTGTATTGTTATAAAGCCCAAGGCAGTGTACAAAATTGATGCAAAATAAAAAAGACTTGACAAAAAGAGCTCTATAATAATGGAGAAATTGGTTGACAGTGCTGCAAAATATTCTTTTCAAATATTTCAATAAAAAATTGAATAGACTAAACTGAAAGTCTAAAGAGTATCTAATTTACAATCCAAAATGAAATGCTATGGTATTTAAGAATTTAGCTCTATATGTTTCCTTTATGCTGTCACTTTTTCCAGTTGCCTCAAAACTATATATGTGTATTGCATAGATATAACTCTAGAAATTAGAGTATAGTTTCATTCAAGAAAGTACAAATTGAACCAAGAATACAAAGTAAGAAGTGAAACTTGGCAAATTTTAAAAATAAGAATGGGCCTCTATTTTGATTGCCTTAGCGTTGTTACTGTTTTAAATTCTATTTCATGCCTTAGCTGCTAGGTAAGCATCTTTTTAAAATGTGAGAAAAAGTTAAAGTCAAGCAAATTTAAATGAAATAGAATGTATTATATACATTGAAAGCTTTCATGATGTGTCAATTGTGAAAGTTATTCAAATTTTAAATTTAAAAGCAAAGTACAGCCTTGAACCTAGGTACAGTGTGATATTCCCCCCCCTCCCTTTGGCGAATATGTCATTGACAAAAGATTGTTCATCCGTCATGTTGGTTCTCTGTGTTAAATTAATTGTGAGCTGGGAAGAACAATCAGGAAAAGAAAATTGAATGTACCCCAAAAGAAGAAAGTAAAGGGAGACTGAGAAAAAATAATTTAGCCTCATAAATTGTAACTGTAATGGAAAGCCAAGCCTGCTTTTGGAAAAGGAGAGCTAATTCAGATATTATCATTTATATTTTAAACATTAGTAGAGTTCAGAAACTATTTTTATGCACATGTGCTGTCTCTATTAAAGGCGGAACTCTGATCATTCCCAGTTCCGTACTTTGAAATACCATTTCAATAAATATTTTTTAAAGATGACTCAGTATACTTGGGTACCTTTTCTAACTGGGGAGCATCATGGCTACACTGACTTTAAATCAACTTTCTGTTCCACATAGGATGTGCCCCACCCGATACTTGTATGGTAAAACACTAAAACTCTGAAACATAAATCTGGATCTTAGTGAGACATTCTATCTAAGTGGTAAAGCTGGGATTAAACAAACTATTACTAGCCCATATCATTGAATAGTAAATTATCCAAACTCAAGTAAATCCAGTTCAGTGCTGTTACAGCTGCCAGTGAAGAGAAGACCAAAGCTTCACTAAGTAGGTTAAATTATAGATTTAACGAGTTAAGGATAAGTTTTAAGAGACGAAACAGCTGCCTTAAGACTTACCGGTAATTTTTTCTCATGCCTATTTTTTTTTTTAATGAACCTATCCTGGTGACTTCATGATTGGGATTTATAACTTATGCTTGTTGCACAAAATTAATGTAGTCTCCAAGTCATAGATGCATTGCATTAGCGTGTACATAGAAAATTAAGGGATGAAAATCTAACATGGTAATACAGATACTCCTTGATTTACAACAGTTAGTGACCATTGAAAGCTACAATAGCACTGAAAAAAGTGACTTATGACCGTTTTCACACTTACGACCACAGCAGCATCCATGCAGTCACGTGATCAAAATTCAGATGCTTGGCAACTGGTTCATAGTTATGACGGTTGCAGTATCCTGGGGTCATGTGAACACCTTTTGTGACCTTCTGACCAGCAAAATCAGTGGGGAAGCCAGATTCATTTAACAACTGTTGTTACCAACTTTACAACTGGAATGATTCACTTAACAACTGTGGCCAGAAAGGTCGTAAAATGGGCCAAATCTCACCAAACTACACCAATTTTGGGCTCAATTGTGGTCGTAAGTTGAGGACTACCTGTAGAATATTGATATGTAATTTGAGCCAAGAAGCGGTGTCGATTACTAGCCAATGTGTCAACATATACATTAGGAACATACTGTATGTGGGTGCCTTTGCGCAATTTCACTGGTCTTTGCATTCAAGGTTTATTTAACTGATTAAATCAGAAGAGAGAACTTTGTACAATATTTAATGCATCTTTGGAAATAGTTTGTTCTTTCAGGGCAATGAAGCCCATCATTGCAAACTTTTAAAAAATAAATGAATATTATATGTATTCCCCTTAGAGCAGTGTTTCTCAATCTTGACAATTTTAAGGCATGTGGACTTCAACTCCCAGAATTCCACAGCTAGCAACGCTGGCTGTGGAATTCTGGGAGTTGAAGTCCACATGCCTTAAAATTGTCAAGGATGAGAAAACTGCCTTAGAGGTTATTGGTATGTTCAGATATATCTGATTTTGGTTTGTAAGGAGGGAAAGTTACAGGTAGTCCTTGACTTACAACCATTCGTTTAGCGACTGTTTAAAGTTACAACAGCATTGGAAAAAGTTACTTATGATCGCTTTTCACACTTATAACCATTGCATCGTCCCAGGATCACGTGATCAAAATTCAGATGCTTGGCAACGGCATGTATTTATGACGGTTACAGTGTCCCCAGGTTACATGATCACCTTTTGTGAACTTTTGACAAGCAATGTCCATGGGGAAGCCAAATTCACTTAACAACCATGTTACTAGCTTAATAACTGCAGTGGTTCTCTTAACAACTGTGGCAAGAAAAGTTATAAAATGGGTCAAAATTCACTTAAGAACCGTCTTGCTTAGCAATGGAAATTTTGGGCTTAGTTATGGTCAAAAGTCGAGGGCCAGGTTGTATATGCTACACTTTTTGTTTCTAGTCAGGCTTTCAGGCTCACTGTAATTCTGTATACCCCCGTGCTGTCATGAGGCAGGCTATTAAATACCATAGTTGCTCATAGTTGTTTTGTATGTATTTTAAATAGATTGTCAGCCGCCCTGAGTCCTACGGGAGAAGGGCGGGATATAAATCCAAAAAATAAATAAATAAATAAATAAACTATTGTCATTTATTTAAAATACTGCTTATATATATATATATATATGTTTGCTCTCAGCTTTGATTTTAGATTTGCAATAAAGTCATATTACTCTTGCTTTCGGATTTTAAGGTTGGTTCGTTTACATCAGTGAGGTTCTTTGTTGTCCTATCTTCCAGCTGTAAAATGGAACTGATGTTCTCATCCAGGCAGATGATGCTTCAGCCTGGCACAAATTTTATCCAATTCACACTCTTATGTCTTTGCTTGTGCTAAATGTGCCTTTCTTAATATCTTAACATCTGCTGGGGCCTGCCTGAGCTGATCTCTTATCTTCATGCCAGAGGACTTGGAGCTGATAACTGGGACTACCTAGAGAAGGAGCAAAGATATAATAAGACTGAATTAACAGTGTTACTGAAGATACTAGCTTTATTTGTAGATATGTACAGCACTTTTATTGGCACATATGCATGAAGCTTCTCGGGTGCTCTTTCTGCTTTAAAATGGAGTATGAAATTATTGTAAGAAAGTATTGTTTCCAAGCCTAAGTGTGCAGTTCCCTGAGCATCAGGTCTAGTAAAGAAAAATGCAGCCCAATTTAGCTTAGTTTGACAATAGCTATTGATTTTTGCTTTAATTTGTATTTTTTCCTGCTATTTTAGAATCAGTATTCCCTACCCTCGTTTTTATTTTGTGTGTATAAAAGGAGAAGATAAATACAGTTGCATGGTAACTGTTTTCCCTATGGCCTCTTCCCATATTATTTATAGTAATGTGTGAAGAGGCTATATAGATGGAATATGATGTTCTCCAGCACTGGAGATGGAGGATCCACAGAATGGGTTGAGACTGTATTCCTGCCCAATCAGATCAAGTCAGCCAAAGTTGTCACGCCCCGTCCTGGGCTCCATATCCCAGTCTTGACTTGATCTTGCCCATGGACAGAACGTACAACTCTGGCTCTTAGGTACAGTCTAGACTTTGTGGATCTTCCATCTCAACCTT
>NW_015401538.1:0-4692 GCF_001527695.2 Protobothrops mucrosquamatus
TCTCCTTAATCTTCACAGGATTTGAACAAACCACTATGCACCTTGATCAAATTCAGTGTCTTTGCTGGAAAAGGTACATTATGCCTGCAGACGTGGTCTTTACAACACAGGCATACCCAAGTCAAAAGAGATTGCTGGAGACGCTAGAGGAGGGTTGTTGATGCTCATGAGGCTGAAAAGGGCTGTAAAACTATTACCATAGACTTTAGCTTCCATCAATCCACAGTCATGCAGAAAATGTACACATGAAGAAAACATATTTCTGTTTCCAGAGTTGTCCAGTAAAAATTACTATAGCAGCAAAGCATACAAGAGCTTGAGAGGTTGCAGAGGATCTGCTACTTAGTTTTGCATTGTCTGTATTGGGGTTGACAAGTGTTTTGCATCAAGGATATCAAGGAGGAAACAGTTCACATTCTAGTTTGTGCAGGACTATATGAATGATTCACCAGGCTTGTGGAATAATGCTTTGTCCACAATTGAACTGAAAGTGAGGGTGGGTTTTTTTTGTTTTTTGTTTGCTTTAATGAGAAATGTCATTGTAGTAAGTGGGAAAGCAAGCTCCCATTCCAAATTCAGTTATAGTCAAATGTGAGTTCAACATACATATACATAGAATGGTATCTATTCAATATAATCTACCTACAAAAGGAACAGTTTAATGTCCTGGCCCTCATACTGTATAAATTGCCAATATCCAACTTTATTGTAGATAGAAGAATGGTGTGTTGTCTGTTTACAGAAATAGAAGTTCGGAACCAAGACTGAGATGAGAAATGGAGTATTTTCCAACTTCCAAACATCCTTAGAAGTAACCTACTAGAATCTTCAGGAAGCAGAAGAGCAATCCAGGAAAATTGAGACAGCTGAAAATGTCTATTTTTGAAATAATAAGTAAACACTTTCAGGTAGAAATATTGTGTAAAATTACTTTTAATTTGTTTTATTCAGATTAGCACCTCTTACATCAGAGTTGCTTCTATATTAGTAGCATCTTGTGTTCTGCTCAGAACCATTTCCTATCTTGCTTATTTTTGTTTTGGGATTTTCAGATGCTGTTTGTGTTTTGAACAGCTCTGGAGTTTTGTGTCCTTTGCCATTGAATTCTATGTTTCATGGTTAGAATTAGGTTATCTTGTTAGAATGCAGTGTTTCATTTTGGCTAAATATGAGAGACCCTCTCTCCCAGTTTGAGATCTTAGCTTTTCATCCTGTAGGCTCAATTAAAGTAGAGAAAATAAAATACTCAAAAGGATTGAGAATATCACGTGTGGGGGGCCCCTTTGTTCTCTAAGGATCTAGACAGGTCGCAGTCACCGAGGAAATGCTGGATTTTGGATTATACCAGCAAATTCTATAGGAAAATGTTAAGTCTATGACTTGAACTTTAAATGAGTGTACTGTAGGTTATGCAACAGACAATTCATGTTTTAGAGTCAAAGCTCTGGTTTTAATGAATGATTGTATGATGTAAAACAAGGAATCAATGGAAGTATATCAGTGAGTTGAAGCAATTCTATAAAGAGAGAAATCAGCCAAAATACTACCAACTTCGTGTGATGAATTGATAACAGGTACAGGAAATAACCATTGTTGCTAAAGGAAGTGCTAGCAGGTATCAAGTAAGGTTTGCGTATAGGTAGTCCTCGACTGCAACCATTCATTTAATGATGTTCAAAGTTACAAGAGCAGTGAAAAAGTGACTTATGACCAGTTCTCATATTTATGATCATTGCAGTATCCCCACAGTCACGTGATCTGACTTTGGGTGCTTGGCAACCGTCATGTATTTACAATGGTTGCAGCATAGTGGGGTCCTGGGATTGTCATTTGCAACCTTCCGAGGGAGCTTCTGACAAGCAAAATCAATGGGGGAAGCCAGATTCACTTGACAGCTGTAGTGATTTGCTCAAAATCATGGCAAAAAGGTCATAAAAATGGAGCAGACTACTTAGCAACCGTTTTGATAAGCAACAGAAATTTTGGGCTCAGTTATGATCGTAAATCAAGGACTACCCATATTTTTCACAAGAAAGACAATGAATATTGTCTTAGGGTGTTTGATAAGGTATGACACAGTACACTGTTTTGTGTGGTGCTTGTTTATTAATAGGATTTGAAACTCTGATTACATAGTAGGTCACAGTACTTCAGGGTATTAAAGGGTTCCATCCTACACTCTGCCTTGCAGAACAACCAGCAGCTCCAGGACTACATGGTTCTACTGCTGTTTGCCACACTGTGGCTCTGGGGGCTTTCAGTCCATTTGATAGGAACTTTCAATTTTCTTTCTAAGAAAGTAGGTTTTCTGTTGTTATGCTAAACTCTTACTTATAACATTTGCCAGTTAGAGTAGTGCTGACATTTTTATTTCAATTGTGACTAAACAGTGTTGATTATACAGCTGTATCTGTATCTATCTACATCTATCAGCATATTTGAAATCAAGGTACTGCAGGTGTCTTTGCTTAACAACCATATTTTCAGTGGTTGTTGGAACTTACAGCTGAATGAGTACATTTACACTATGCTCTAAATGAGTGTAGTTACGGCAGTCACTAATCTATATTATTTTTGTGTATAGTAGTTTAATTTTTTTTCAGTATTTAAGTATATCCTGTTGTGAATGCCACAATAATGGAAGGCATCACAGGACAAGAAGTAGAATATCTTGATTGGCTCTCCAAATTTGCTTTAGGCAAGCATGAGAATGTGACATTAGGCTTACAGAAGGAAGGGGGAAAATGTGTAAAAGCTATTATTAATTGACTAGTGCACGGATGTCAAACTCGATCACGTCACATGACGTATCACTATGTTTTTTGCCTTTGCAGAGCCAGGGTGGGTGTGGCCTGTGTGTGATGCATCCAGCCAATGGGCTGCCAGTTTGACACCCCTGGACTAGTGTATCTGGATTAAATGTATTCAGTTCAGATCCATATTCAGTCATGAAGTTCCCAAATTGAAATTGACATTTTTTCCATCCCATCTCTACCTTCCATTTAGTTAATAATAATCATCCTGTTATTGTCATCTGGAACCTTTTGGAAGGAAGAATATAGAATACAAGAAGCCTAATTGGAATATAAATATTCCAGGTAGTAGTCTAGACATGTCATCTTAAAAAGAAGATGCCAATGTTAAATTCTGTCCCCCACCCCCCAGGCCAAATGTTATTTATGCTTTGTCGTTTTAGTTTAAGTGAAAAGTAAACCAAAGCACTTTGTTATATGTATACAGGTAGTTGTTACTTAAGGACCATTCATTCAATGACAGTTCAAAGTTACAATTATTATGTACAATTTTATTTCTCATGTATGGATTAATTTCCCGCACAATCTTACTAAAAATTACAGTTTTACAATCACTTATCAGAAGGAAGGGCTTCAGAAGTATATGCAAGTCTTTGGAGGGTTGTGTGTTATGCATCCCAATGTAGAAAATTATCGGAAACAGCATCAAACAAGTAGACAAACATCTGCAGCTGTGAGGGTAAGGTCATTTTAGGCAGATTTTTAATTTCAGGAGAAATTAAAGATACTCCGTAGTGGTCATAACGCCAGCCTTTTGTACAGCCTTTTCCAAAAAGAGAAGATTAGAAATCAATCAAATATTATCACTGCTGCTGCTTCAATCATAGTTTCCTGAGGCAGAGGTACAGCATTGCCTCCTTAAAGGCAGATAGGATGGCTCCTTCAGTTAAAGATGAGTTAACTGCTGCTTGAACCTACTGGTGGGCCACTTCCCAGGAGGCTTTAACCACCCTAGGGAGACATGGATGTAATATACAGGTGGCAGCATTGACATCCTCGAGGACCCTTTCACTTCCTTGAGATTCACAGGATAATAAGGTAAGACCCAACCCCAGTCAGTTCCCTAGGATTTCTCCAAAGTCCAAATCAGAATGACTTTATCTGTAAGTTTCCTAAACTATTTCTCACAGTGGCCCTTCGGCTATTCTTCTTGTCTCTTGGCTCCTATGAAAGACTTAAGATTTTCCATCTTTTCTTAGCAGCAGTCTAGGTGTGTCTTCTAACTCTTCTCTGCATCTTAAATTATGCTCTGGTTCATTTTCAAGCTTGGTTCTTGTGATTCAAAGTGCAGAAAATCTGCTTCACAAAATGCTTTGTAGGGAAGGGAAATAAAACTTTAATGAATCTCATTTCCTAGAGTTGGTTTCCCCCCCCCCCTTTTCACTTTGTTCCAAAGTGCACTTAGTGTTTCTGGTATTTTCTTTCTTTTTTTGGAGCACAATGTGACATTGTTTTGAATCTCGATAAGCTGTTCTTGTAGGTTAGCAGTGCTCAAAATATCATCAACCATATCTTCAATGTCAATAACAAATGGGCTGCATACTCAGTTGCCTTTCCATCCTCTAAAAATGTAGCAGAGAATCCAGATTTGCTTTTCCAAGTGTCTGATAACATTTTTTATGTCAGACAATTCAGCATTTTCAGAAGTATGTTTTATACTGGGGGAAAGAGCAGTTTTGTTTCTCCAGCACTGGAGATGGAGGATCCACAGAATGGGTTGAGACTGTATTCCTGCCCAATCAGATCAAGTCAGCCAAAGTTGTCACGCCCCGTCCTGGGCTCCATATCCCAGTCTTGACTTGATCTTGCCCATGGACAGAACGTACAACTCTGGCTCTTAGGTACAGTCTAGACTTTGTGGATCTTCCATCTCAACCTT
>NW_015401538.1:11339-14554 GCF_001527695.2 Protobothrops mucrosquamatus
GGGACAACCATACCTGGATGACTGAGAATCTCCATCGACTTCTCAGGAGATTCAGAATTTCCTTCTCAGTAATGACGAAAAGAAAGTTTTGCCAGGATATAATTTTTAGTAATTCATTCCTAGCAAAGTTTCATTTCTAGCAGCCACAGTAGGGTTATCTGTTGTAGGTATGAAGTCTATCTAGTGTTAATCCTTCCCTCTGTTTGTGTGTGTGTGTGTGTCAGGCCTGAAATCGCCGCTCCACGCTGCGCCAGTCCGGATGGGGCCTCTGTCTCCTCACCTGCCTCTCTGGCTCCCAGCTGGCGTTTCCTCTCGTCCCGTGCGGCGGCGCTTCCTCCGTTACCCCTGCCGTCGGGCCGCCAAAGCCGGGACGTCATCGGGCGGCGCCAGCCTACCGATGCGTGGGACGTGTGGCTGGAAGGACGCTGGCCTGCACGAGCGCTGGGGCCATCATTCGGGCGGCGAGCAGCTGAACGGGGCTGCGGGGGCGGGGACGATGGGGCGGGGTGAATGGACGCTGGGCCTGACAATCCCCAGGTGTTTTCGCTGGAGGGACTGGCTGACTATGGGGGCGGTATTGGGCGGGCCTGGGATGGGCGGGGCCTGATGAGATACAAAGCACGCTGCGAGAAAGCAACTCCCAGAGCTAACTTTACTACAACTTTGAATAAAATTGTTGTTGGTTTGTTTGCCGTTCCTGTCTGTTGGCGTTTTGTTTGGGAAACCGAGCCAGGACGGTCTGACATTAAGTTAGCTCTCACTACAAACGAAACTACCTTCCAGCTGGCTGTGGTGTGTCCGGGTGTTCTGTTAGCTCCGAGGCATGGCAGAGGGAAAGCCAAGCGAGGCGACGGCTGGGGAGGAGGCTGAGCCGGCAAGCGAGATGGCAGTTCCACCGGTGAGGGAGGAGCCGGAGGCCGTGGTGCGGCCAAAGGAGAGAATACAGCAGCCTGCGGAGGCCGGGTTGGAGACCCCACAGCCAGCGTCTACTGCTGCGTCGGGGGAGTGGTGGCTGAGCTCGGCCCTACAACCGCCCAAGGCAGGAGAACAGCGACCAGCGGTGAGTTCGGGCCCGGCGTTAAGCGGTTGGAGGGAGCGACGTGTGACAGGGGATGAAGATGACGAGTGGAGTTATTCCACTGTTCCAGGGCAGTCTACCTTGGACGCGCTTCGGGACCAGTTCGGGGAGACGGGTTACTTGGTACCACCACCCACGAGGCCCAGGGCGGGGGCGGGGCCACCAGCGGAGCCATCTAGGTTCCAGTTGGCTAGCCCTCGGTTCAGGCTCACCCCCTCCCTGAGGGAACCGGAGACGGAACTGGGCGGCAGGTTACAGCGCCCTGGACAGGGCCGTCAGGCCAGGGCCCCGGTCGCAGACCCATCCAGACAGTCCAGGGGGGTGCCCGGCCCCGCGGCTGGGGATCAGTATGACAACCCTATCGTGGCTCCTTGGCCTCAGGCGGTGCTGTGGAACCCCCCCCCCCTGAACGTGACGTTTGACGGGGATCCTGACCGCTTGGCGATTTTTCTGAGCCATGTGCTCAGCCACCTGGACCGTTTTACCACCTTATATCCGTCCAATTGGGCTATGGTGGTGGCTGTCACGGCGAACTTGCAAGGGGAGGCTGCAGCTTGGGCGGCAGACTTGTATAGTGACCACGCCGGGGAGCTGGCGGACATTGGTCTGTTCCTGGAAGCCCTGAAGACGAGGTTTGAAGACCCCTCCAGGGTGCAGCGAGCCGAGGCGGAGGTGTTAGGGTTGCGGCAACGAGGCAGGCCGGCCAGGCAGTATGTTCGAGACTTCCAGCAAGCGGCGGGACGACTGCGGTCATGGCCGGAGCGCTTACTAGTGCACCATTTCCGGGCTGGGCTGGACAAGGAGCTCCGTCGGGCTTGTTTGGTCCGGGGTGTCCCGTGCCAACTCCTGGACTGGTTCCGGGTGGCCACGGAATTGGATGCGGGCTTGCGTGACCTCCAGAGGACGCCAGAGGAACAGCCAACTTCCTGGAGGGGGATGGACAGGCCGAAGGAGGGCAGCCGACAACCTACGGGCCCCGGTCCTAACCCCAAGGCAGTGTTCCGCTGTTTCCGCTGTAACCAACCAGGGCATCGAGCAGCGGAATGCCCTATCCCAGCGATGTCCAAGACGCCAACGGCGGTTGGGAAGCCGAGTACTAATACACGAAGGAACACGGAGAGGTCAAGGGCGGCCAGGCAGGCGGACGAGGTAGCTCCTAACCACCCTCCGGACGACCCTGCGTTATGTCCGGACGAGTACGACGGAGACGACCCTGCCCAGGACCCAATGGTAAGTCAACCCGTGGCCCCCTTTGCCATCCCGATCAGGCTGACGAGTCCCCTATCGGGACGTTCCAGCGAGTACCAGGCCCTGATTGATACGGGTTGTACCCGTTGTCTGATCAGCAGGGAGGTGGTGCACAAGGTGGGGATAAGAGTGACCCGCCTGGCGTCCCCCATCCATTTTGAACAGGTTGACGGGTCCCTGTTGGGGGGAGTTCCAGCCACATTGGTGACAGAACCGGTGCGGATGGACATGGGCAGTCACTGGGAACTCCTCCGGTTTATAGTGGTCCCAGCTATGACTGAGGCAGTGATCCTGGGGTTAACATGGCTGGACAGATGGACTCCAACCATGTGGTGGGCAGATGGATATCGTCACCTACGCCTGGGGGTTGGGCCCCAGCCACCACGTCCTGACGGGGAACAGTCCACGCAGGGTGGGGAGGGGTCCAGGACGGCCCAAAAGACCATTGAGGGCTCCGAGACAGCCCAGAAGGGGAACGCCCTTGCTTTCCCCGCCGAATACGATGATCTCGCCGCAGTGTTCAGTGAGCGGGAGTGTGACACTTTACCACCACACCGCCCCACTGATTGTGCGATTGAGATCCTGCCAGGCTCTAAGCTGCCAAAACCCAGAATGTACCCCATGACGCCCCTAGAACTCCGAGAACTGCGACAGTATATTGACAAAAATCTGGAACGGGGCTTTATACAACCTGCTCGCTCTCGGATAGCGGCCCCTGTTTTGTTCCAAGAGAAGAAGGACGGGGGTCTCCGACTGTGTGTGGACTTTCGTGGGATCAACGCAGTCTGTGTAGAGCATATGTACCCCCTCCCACTGATGAAAGATCTCCTAGCACATTTGGCTAAGGGAAAGATTTTCACGAAACTGGATCTTCGTGAAGCGTATTACC
>NW_015401539.1:0-4690 GCF_001527695.2 Protobothrops mucrosquamatus
TTCCTTGTGTGGCTGCTATTCCTGCCTTGTCCACTGGAGGGCACTGCTTTCTGTCCCACAGCATTAGCACTTAGGCCATCATAGGCCTTTTTAACTCGGTTTAAGTGTTTTGAAGCAGGTTTCCTTCTTCTGTGCCTGTTCTGCAGCCCTTGGGCCTCCCGCTGCTCTATTATGATTAATATTAAGGCTTCTAATAATGCAATAATAATAATAATAATAAAGGCCTATCTTCCCGGCAGCTCCAGGAAAGCAAAAGCAAAAGAGATCTTGCAGAAATCACCCAATCTGCTTCCGCCATGTGACCAGCACCAAAAAAAAAATAATCCCACTTCCGGCTTCTCCTCTCCGAGCCACGTGGCTGCAGAGGCCTGTTTGTTGGTCGCACTTTTGCATGTCTAACAGTGAGTAGCCTTTCTGAATTCGTTCGTTTTTCTGAACACTCGCTAAACAAACGTTCATACCTGGGGGGGATTAAATGTGTATAGCCATTTGTGTTAAAATTAAGAATAAGTCCCATTTGAATAACTGCACTCTGCTTTTAATTAAACAGCCAGTTGCATGTCCGCTGCATTTAAACATGGAGACCTTGTTGAAGAGCCACTAATAGACTCTGGGGCTCCTTTTTTCCAGGCACCCAGTGGAAAGGTTTTTTAAGTAAAATAATATAAACTCCTAGGGTTTTATTTTGCATTTGTTCCAATTTACTGTGCACTTGAGTAACTGCACCTGCTTTTAATTAAACAGCCACTTGCATTTAGATATGGCGACCATCTTGAAGAGCCACTGACGGACTCTGTGGCTCCCTTTTTTTTCCAGGCACCCAGTGGAAAGGTTTTTTTAAAAATAAAATAAAATATAAAATAAACTAAACTCCTAGGGTTTTCTTTGCATTTGTTCTTTGCAATTTACTGTGCATTTGATAATTGCACCCGGCTTTTAATTAAACAGCCAGTTGCATTTAAACATGTAGGCCTTGTTGAAGAGCCACTGACAGACTCTGGGGCTCCCTTTTTTGCAGGCACCCAGTGGAAAGGTTTTTTTTAAAAAAATAATAAAATTGAAAAAAAATTAAACTCCTAGGGTTTTACTTTGCATTTGTTCCAATTTACTGTGTATTTGAATAACTGCCCCCTGCTTTTAATTAAACAACCAGTTGCATGTAGCTGCATTTAAACATGGAGACCTTGTTGAAGAGCCACTGAAGGACTCGTGGCTCCCTTTTTTTTCCAGGCACCCAGTGGAAAGGTTTTTTTTTTAAATAAAATAAAATAAACTCCTAGGGTTTTCTTCTCAAATCGGCCGGGCGAGGTGAACAGGCGACATGCTCAACCTGCCTGTGCGCAGAGGCAGAGGAGAGCGCATTGAGACCAGCTCTTACAGCATCTTGAAAGCCTGGTGTTTTCTCTCCCTTCTTTTCATGCCAAGGGTAGCCTAGTTAAATTTCATTCTGATGTGGTCTTGTTTCTTGAGCTGACCTCCCATTTTGCTAACAATCTCTATCTTCCCCAAGGTCAACCTTATGTTGGTCTATTGCCATTTCTCTTTGAAATGGCTGGGATTTTATACTTGATTGGGTTGTCCTCCATGGGGGATGTAAGTGTTCTAAGATATCACACCTTCACACAACTGGCTTGCACAGCTACACAAAGGATGTTGCTTGGAAGCAACATGAATTCCTTGCTCGTAGGACTCGGGTCCTTGGGTTGGCTCTGAGGATGCACTAAGGACTTTCTCAGATGGGTGTCTTTCCACTCTGGCTTTCAGGGCCACAATCAGAAGGGTTAGGTAGCTGTGCCCAGGTCTGACACAACACAGGCCAACTTTAGGAGCAACTACACCGAGCATTTCAGAAGATGGAGATCCCCCAAGTAATATTGGAAAACCTGAGGAGGAGAAACGATGAAGAGCTTGGCTAAGGTCTTTGGTGCCTTCAAGGGGGATTCATCTTGATCCTCATGTCAACTTCTTTCATTCACTAATCTTTATCAAGATTCTTCTATATAGAAGAAAATTAGAGATGGTGCCAAACATAGATTTCCAGATGCTGTTGGACCACAGCCCCCAGCATCCCTTACTCTGGCCTGAGGCTGCTGGGAGTTGTAGTTTAGCAACATCCAGACAGGTTTTCTGCCTCTGCTACTCTTTTGTTCTTTGTACTCATTCTATCATCTATCTATCTCATCTATCCATCCATCCATCTCTATTTCATCTATATCTTTATCCACCTTTTCTCTCTTTCATCTTTGTATATCTCTTTTGTCTATATCTTCACATTTTATATCTCTTTATCTCATCTATATTTCACATGCTTATCCATTGGTCTATCCATCTCTCTATATCTCTTCTCTGTTCATCTCTCCCTCCCTCCCTCCCTCTTTCCCTCCCTGCAATATCTTTTTTTGCTTGTAATCCATGGAGAAAGGTGAGGGTACTATACTATCATAAATAGGAAAAAAAACACTTTTTGTAACATAACTGCTGTTAAAAGTGAAATGAATGCAGTAGAGCCATCATATACCAACTCAATTAAAAAATACTCGTTGTGTGATATCTCACTGGTTGAATAATTTAAGAGACGTAGTAGTTATCCAGTGTGTTAAGTTTTCCTTCTCCCTCCTTGCCTCTTTTTCCTTATGTCGTGTCATCCTGACTATAAATGTACAGGCCAAATGGTATAAAAAAGACTTTTGCAGAAATATTAGCAACTTTATTAATAAAAGTTAACAGCACAATCCTTCATGCAACCCATGTAAAAAACAGGCAGGCTTTGACTTTTTTGTGACTTTCCCCCCCCCTTCCAAGTGCCCCCTGGAGTCTTGTGTAAAGAAAAAAAAATACAGCCTCTTTTATCCCTTTTTCTAATTAATAAATACAAAAAAAAGAAGCACCAAATTCTAAAGGGACAAGCTAAAAAAAAGAAATGAAAACATGCAAGATATATATTTACAGAACGTCTATATCCATAAACAGAAGTGATGATTCATTACAGACATTCATAGCTAATCTATATTAATTGTGCAAACCACAGAGTAGTTGCAGCCATATGTTTGTCTTTCCCGGGCTGGCCTTGTGGCTTCTCAAGCATAGGAGCCAGAACGGAAGATGGGAATCCCAACTATCTTCAGCTCTGTAGGGGTAGACAACCCTGGTGCCTGTTTGCTTAGTGGGCTATTTCAACTCAACCTGAAATTGGAGAAAGGTGTTATGAATGTTACAAGGGTGCTAGGGTTAGGTTACCTGGCCCAAGGAAAGCAGAAAAGAGTCCTCCTCAAGGGAGGAGAGCAAAAGCTTCACAAGAGGAAGCCACCTCACGCAGGACCAAGCAAAGGTAGGGGAGTCCATGCCTCCCCTTTGGAGTGAATCTCTCTCCCACCAGCTATTTTTGGGGGAAAATTTAAGGCCAAGTCAACTGTGAGTCATTCTGGAATGTAACATTTGCTCCTTTCTGAAGTACGACTGAAGATTTGCAGGATCAGAAATTGTCTTCTCCTCTAACTCTGTTTTTTCTTTCCTTCCAATGCCAGATATGGGAAGAAATCGACATAGAGACCATGATGCCCGTCCGCTTCCTGACGCTGGAACCCATGGCGCTCTGCTACTGACAGCGGCGGAGTAGCTGCAACCGGGTGGTGGGAGGCTTTGGAGATGGCTGAGCTTGTTTGGGTGGGTGGGAGGGCCACATGTCTCTTGGAGCAACTGCCACGGATCTACAAAGTTCAGACTCATCTGGACCAGCCACATGGATTCCCGTCTTGAGTTGAAGACCAACCTTCCAGTGTCCAGTAAAAGGACCTCTGCGTTGATGCAATGTTGTAGTGTTTGATATATTTGTGCAGTTGTTATGTGTTTTACTTCTAGCTTCCTGGGCTGTGATAAGTCCCCAAACACCAAAAGGACCCCGTGCTCCACGTTATGAGGCGGGGTGCCATTATAAGGGGGTGCCCATGGTAAGCTAGCTTTCGGGGCGAATGGCTATATATATTACAGGTAGTCCTTGACTTAATGCTCATATTTGACTCCAGAGCTTCTGTTGCTAAGCGAGGCATTTTGTTAAGTGAGTTTTGCCCAATTTAATGACTTTTCTTGCTACATTTGTTAACTGCAAATGTTGAGTTAGTAATACAGTTCTTAAGCGAATGTCACTTCCCCATTGATTTTGCTTGTCAGGTCACAAAATGCAATCACCTGACCCCAGGACACTGCAACCGTCATAAGTACGAGTCAATTGTCAAGCTTTTGAACTTTAATCACATACCACGAGGATATTGCAGTTGTAAGCTACTCCAGTGCTGTTACACCTTCAAATAGTTACTAAACGAAGTGTTTTAACTCAAGGGCTACCTATACCAGCTTTTATGTAGTGATATATATAGGCATTCTTCTATGTACATATTAGCATTTTGTACAGATAGTTCTATTTACTAAAATATGCTAATATGCACATATATGTGTATGTATATATATATATCCACACAGAGAGACATAATTGGTCTATTCCTGGAATAAACTAATTATGCCAACAAGTCTCTGCATGTGTATATATGTATATATACATGCCCCAAGAAGCTTCATCCAAGAAGCTTCTTCAGTTCTGACTGAATGGTGGGGGATGGAAGGATTTATATTCTTTGCAGTCACCTGGTCCTTAGTACCCCAAAGGTAAGTCGTTAGCTCTCTGAGGGCCGTTGAG
>NW_015401540.1:0-4689 GCF_001527695.2 Protobothrops mucrosquamatus
CCCCCCCCCCCCGCTGCCAATCCTCAACAGAAATGCTCACAACAATGAAAACCTCAGACAGGAGGAAGAGCGCCACCAGCTGGGCAGGCAGGTTACTTGCTCAGCTGTGCCTTGGGGGGCACTTTTTTCAGTGCCATTGTAACTTCGAACAGTCACTAAGCGAATTGTTGTAAGTTGAGGACTACTTCCCCCCCCCTTTTTTTGGTCATCAAGTTTTTGACACCTTGCTAGTCGACTGGTGGTACTCGGATACTGCCATATCCTACAAGTGGTACAATGGATGAAAAGGTTGAAATGCCCTGTTCTAGTCCAACCCCCTGCTCAGGCAAGAAACCGTATACTCTATAAAATGATCTAGAATGTAATGATTTAATTCATTAACTTTTTAACCTTCCTTCCTCATGTATTTCACTATTTTTCCCTTTGGACATATCAAAAGTTACATTTTGACATTATTTTTAGATATTATTTGATGCTACATTATTAGAAGTACATTATTTGGCAGACTTCTGCACTAAACACTCAGCTACAACGTCCCTTCCCTGAATATAAGTTTCCTAAATTCTGATATTTTGAGGTTCCCCCTTCCTTCATCCGGAATTGCAAAGAATAAAATATACAGGAAAGAAGAGGAGACAAATTTGCTGTAATTCACACTTTCTTGCTAGAAGAACAAAAGTATCTCAAAGGGACATTTGAGTGATCTTAAAAGGACTGGATTAGCCAGTTTTATACTATGCACAAGGGAGAAATTGCCTTCCAGCTAATTCAATCTCAGTTTCAATTGACTTGCTGGTTAATTTGATCAAGAGACACAGAGCTAGCCATTTGCATTCCCAATATCAAGGCTTTGCTGCACATTTGGATCCACTTGGTCATAATTCATTTTATAGTAATACAAGTGAAAAAAAAGTGGTGTCTCATTTCTGGACTCCATTGAGCTCATCTGTTTCATAAGTAATATTCTCTTTCATTTGTTGGGATTATCTCTGAAAGAGACAACACTGGAGGCGTACAGTGGTATCACTGTGGTATTTAAAAGCTGCAGAGTTTTTATAAAACAATAGTGAGCCTGCTGAGTTTCTGAAATGTCCTAATCAGCGAAGATAATTAGATGCCAGCAGAACTGCAGTGGAGTGGAAGTGATGGGAGTTTATCCAGGACTTTTAATATTAGTGTTGTTAATAAATGGGTTTTTAAAAAGTCAAGGTGATCCCAAGATTGCAAAAGGAGTGTGGCCTTGGTTGCATGGCTATAACCACCATCTTGATTTTTTTTTGACCATTCTCTCCAAAAATGATCCCGAATGGCAGTTGGTTGTTTAAGCATCTTTGATACCAGCTTCCTCCCCATGAACAGACATTGATCTGAACACTCACTGATAGGAAAACTAACAGAGAAATTCATTGGTTAGGAGACTCGTAGAGTGGAAACCAAGATCATGGCATCCAGCCCTGTCAATTCCTGACAAATAGATGGGGAAGAAATGGAGGTAGTGACAGATTTTATCTTCCTGGGCTCCAAGATCACCACAGATGGGGACTGCAGCCAAGAAATTAAAAGACGCTTGCTCCTGGGGAGGAAAGCTATGGCAAATCTAGACAGCATACTAAAAAGCAGAGACATCACCCTGCCAACAAAAGTATGTATAGTCAAGGCCATGGTTTTCCCAGTTGCAATGTATGGCTGTGAAAGTTGGAGCATAAGAAAGGCTGAGCGCCAAAGAATTAAGGCCTTTGAACTATGGTGCTGGAGAAGACTCCTGCAAGTCCCCTGGACTGCAAGGCGATCAAACTGGTCAGTCCTAGAGGAGATCAACCCTTACTGCTCTTTAGAACAAGGCTTTTCAACCAGTGGTACGGGTACCAACTGTGGTACATTGGCACCTGGCAGGTGGTACGCGACCATCCTAGAAAAGTGGTAGTGGGAGGGGAATGAGCTGAACCGGTGGCAGCACCGCACAAGCCTGAGTGAGAGATGGCTGGAGCTTCAGGGCTATCAGGGCTCAGCGGAAGCACCAGGATCAGTGCTTCTTCAGGGCTGTCAGGGCTCAGTGGAAGCACCAGGATCAGTGCCAGGCTCAACAGAAATGCTCACAACAATGAAAACCTCAGACAGGAGGAAGAGCGCCACCAGCTGGGCAGGCAGGTGTGTTGCTCAGCTGTGCCTCGGGGGGCACTTTTTTCAGTGCCATTGTAACTTCGAATAGTCACTAAGCGAATTGTTGTAAGTTGAGGACTACCTGTACTTCATCACTTCCCCCCCCTTTTTTTTGGGTCATCAAGTTTTTGACACCTTGCTAGTCGACTGGTGGTACTCGGATATTGCCATATCCTACAAGTGGTACAATGGATGAAAAGGTTGAAATGCCCTGCTTTAGAAGGCCAGATCCTAAAGTTGAAACTCAAGTACGTTGGCCACATAATGAGAAGGAAGGACTCACTGGAGAAGGGCCTGATGCTGGGAAAGATGGAGGGCAATAGAAGAATGGGACGACAGAGAATGAGGTGGCTGGATGGAGTCACTGAAGCAGTGGCGTTAGCTTAAATGGACTCCAGAAGATGGTAGAGGACAGGAAGGCCTGGAGGAATGTTGTCCATGGGGTCGTGATGGGTCGGACACGACTTTGCAACTAACAACAACAAGAGTGGAAAGGGCTTGAATCTCTGAAATCCTTCTAGAATGATTCAAGATTCTGCTAAGGTAGTTCTGACAATTGAAATGCTTGGAACTGCATGTCAGCTGTAACTATTAGGCCTCAGGAACCAAGCAGGTGGAATTACTTCTCAAAAGTTTCCTTTATTGTTCCTCTCCTATAGACAGAAATCATGCCAAAATATTATTATTATTATTATTATTATTATTATTATTATTATTATTGTTGTTGTTGTTGTTGTTGTTGTTGTTGTTGTTATTATTATTATTATTATTATTATTATTATTATTATTATTATTATTATTATTATTATTATTATTTGACTGCTCAACTTACCACAAGGTAACTCTGGGTGGTTTACAATATTAAATATTGTATACTCCGAGAATTACTAGGGAGGAGTGTTCTTAACTGTCTTTCCCCCAACCAAACTAAGCTTCAATATCTCTTGTCCTCTGGAATGAAGCCTCTCCCTTAAAATAAAAAGTTAGATTCAGGGGGCAGAACTACTAGGAAATCCCAGACTGCAGATTAACTTGAAAAGACCTCTTCAGGAATCCTGGAAGGTCGATGGCTAACTACTCCTGTTATGAAAAAACAACAACATGGAAAGTTCCATGTACCATAGTACTGAAAGTAATATTCAGTTCTCCCTTTACCGTAAGCCATGGGCCACCACCACTTTCTCTAGAAACAGCAAATAATTAGGGAAAAGAGAAAATGTTTGGCCTCCGTTGAGTGATGTGCCAATGTTTAAGTGCCAACAGTTTCACAGTCAGTTGCTCTCCCAAAGACCCTCATTTTCAAAGTAAAACTTGAACCTTTATAGGGCAAGTATTTCAACCTTAATGCATTGGACCAAATGACAGCTGTCCATGGATGATGCTTACTTAGTGGTTGAACTCTTGAGTCCAGATGTAACCATGTTTCATGGATTAATTCTGACATCTAGTGGTCACATCCTCTATTTGCAGTTGTGTATGCAATCCTTTATTTGCACAAGAAAGCAGTGGCAAATCAGTCCTGTATTGTGCCAAGAAAAGTACACTGGATAGGTGTGCCCATAAAATCACCAGTTTTATAAAGTCTTTACTTTACAAAAGACTTTATTTTGAACAATGGCATAAACCTGATTGACACACCATGTTAAATTATAATGTGAATTGTTTGGTTTTAGCTCAACAAAAGTGATAGTGATCTGGTCATTTTGTCCCCTTTTGGGGTTTTTTTTTGGATTGCCTTTGATTTTCCATCACATTAGGATCTACTCCAATAACTTCTGTTATCATATCATATGGCCAAATAGTTCAGGGTTAGCTTTATTATTCCTGCATCTAAAATCAGTCTGATTTCACCTCATCTCTTTTTGAATGAGTTCTTTTTTTTTTTTAATCCCAGATACTCTCAACCATTGTCTTTGACGCCACAAACCAAAGGAGATTTTCAACCATCCAGGTCCTCATTGTCCCAACAATGTTTTTTCAAAAAGGCAAGGATGATGACTGCAAGGAATATAAATCCTTCCATTCCCCACCATTCAGTCAGAACTGAAGAAGCTTCTTGGATGAAAAGCAAAAGAAAAAACAAAGAAAGTCCGGTTGCCTCATGAAAAAGCACTTTTGGGACAATTCAAAGGCATCTATTTTTCTGTGTTCAGCCTTCCTGATGTCATTACTCATCGTCATTTGTTACAACTGGCAAAGCTGTGATGTTGACAATACACTTCTTTGTTGTCATTGTGATGTCTTCAATATTTTGTCTGGATCTGTCATGGTATTTCCCCAAGTAATAGACATCATTGTATTGCATGGTTACAGTTACTATCCCTATGAATTTTTGAGCCTAGAAAGATGAACCCTGTCCATTTTCAAATTTGCTCCACCTTTTAACATCAGGTAAGGTTGACACTACCTATTGACATGATTTTAGGATTTTTAATACGAGGCAGCAAAACATCTGAACAGAGTTTTTGTCTTCATATGCTTTCTACATGTGTGGGCATTTTTCTTGCTTCTTCTTTAATAATGTCACAA
>NW_015401541.1:0-4689 GCF_001527695.2 Protobothrops mucrosquamatus
TTTAAAAGTAATTTTAATCGGAAACACAGCTGGCAATATTTGGTTTTTAATTCGGCTTTTATTGGGGTTTTTATTTTTGTATTTCTGTATTTTTGTATTTTGTGTATATTATTTGTTTTTTAATATGCTGTGAACCGCCCTGAGTCCTATGGGAGAAGGGCGGTATACAAATTAAAATTAACATAACATAACATAACAAACCTATATACTGTTTTGCTTGGGTTCAGCTTCAACATATTTTGTTCCATTACAACATCCAGACATTCCTGTATGGTTGAGATAATGAAAGCCTTTGACATCCTTACTCTGAAGGAAATTTATATAACACCTTAGTAAGAATGTGATATGGTGAAAAAATGTTTTCAGTTCCTATACATTGAATTACATTTCTATAATATTTATAAGGCATAATAGGTTTTATTTCACCTTTTAGATGATTCTAAATTATAGCATTATTTGATTTGTATCTTACCTTGGGTGTCCATAAGACAAGGATTGATAGATTTGTCTAATGAAGTAAAAATAATTGAGGGGGAACAGAAGATGTCATCTGAAACTCAAGAAAGTAATGGAAGTATTTATCATCAGCATGGCTGGCTGAGGAATTCTGAGAACGGAAGTCCACAAGTCTTAAAGTGACCAAGTTTGGAGACCCCTTATCTATACAATCCAGGTAGGTTAGAGGTAAGACCACTTCATGGGGTTTAAACTCAACTGCAACCTCCTTACCTAGAGACTGTAAAGTATCAGAAAAATAGATGGTTAAACTGCTGCTGCTGCAGTCAGCAAAGGAAGATGGATTGGGGTCAGAGAGGAAATCTAGGGATAGAAACTCCAAGCAGGAAGGGCAAGGAGTAAATAATCTCAGGAGTTAGAAGAGGTGGGAAGTGGGTGAAGTGTGGATGCAAAGAGATAGATGCTCATAGATGGGGGGTGAGGTGTAAGGCAGGAGTCCAACTTTCTCATAGTTTTGAAAAAGAAGTGAGATAGCCTAAAGAGGAGTAGGCTAAAAGAAGAGGAGTGTAATATATATAAGGTATATATAAGGTGTATATATACACATTTTTAATATTATTAAGGATAATGACCCCTCAATCGGGTCATTGATCCACTCATTAGCATCACCCCCCCCCTTTAAGAACAACACGGTCGATGCTAATGAGCGGACCAATGACCCGATCGAGGGTCAAGGCGCAGAGGCAACCAGTCACATAAAAACGGACTCCCAGATCCAGCATTTTATACTCTGACGATGTCGGCAGTGTGGCCGATGAAAGCTCAGTACTTTTGTAGATTAAACAGTTTTGTTTATGATTTTATCCTGGTGATCATTTTTGTTTATCAATTTCACGATATATATATATATGGTGAGAAATAAAATGTGAACACCAGGAGATTGCAAAACAGTTAAAAGTTTTAATAAAACATTAAAAACCTTTAAAAGAATTTAAAAAGGACCTAGCTTTCGTTGGATCCTACCAACATCGTCAGGGTACAAAACAATTCAATGGGAGAAACCATTTATAAGCTAGCCAACGCCTGCGCCCGGCCCCTAGATCTTGTGACGGGTCCTAGATAACCAACCGATGTATCCATCCCCTCATCACTTCCCTTAACTATCCTTACATTACCACTCACACCCCCATTCCTCCGTGTCCGTACACCATGAAGACGCTTTGCCTCGCCTGGCACGCAGGTACCATCCAGTTGTCTCCTCTCCTCCTCCTTGGGATGCCCCCTACGACCCTTCCCCCTTCTTTCCTTTCGATACCCATCCTCACAGCTGTCACATCCATTTACACGGGATTCCGCTACAGGTGTACCACCCTCAACTTCATCCTCAAGTACCCCTTTCCATCCTACTCCCATAGAGTCATCATCACCAACATCATTAGCAGTGTCCATCCCCTTCTTTCCCACCTCCCCCATCCCATGACCAACCCCAGTCCACAATGTTTGTTGTGCGATCGTATATATGTTAGACACGCACGGGGGCTGCTTCCGCACTCCATTCCACCATCCTCTCTCCTTGTTTTCCTCCGTCCAATTCGACTCGGGCTGCAATCCAGGAGCCACACCCCCACCCTCCGTCTCACGGATGCTAAGCACGTATGGGGGTGGGAGCTTCCACGCTCCATCCGGTCGATCTCCCTCCCTACTTTCTCCCGTCAGGCTCCACCTGGATTGCAACTCCGGAGTCACCCTCCTATCCTCCATCTCACATTGAACTGTCTCTCGCGTGTGCACAGCCACCTTCAACCGAGGGAGTCCCGGGCTGGCCTTCTTCCATGTGCATCCCAGTGGGGAAACCCCCTTGAGACCCGGTGGGTGGTTCGGGTGCGGTGGGGATCCGGATTGCCGTGTTAACCCATCCTCATTCTCACACCTCGCTTTCCGCACCCCCCACAAGTGAGGCTACGATCCCAGTGTGTGATTGCAAGGGTCCACGGTCATAGCAACCCCAATAGTGGTGGGATTGGCGCAACTCCCCAAACGGCAGCTGCGCTGCATCCCAAGTCGCACGCTCTCCCTCTCTTCCTCCTGGCGCCTCTCATGGTGCCGGGTGGTATCCAGTGCAACCGCTGTTAGGCTCCTGATATCCGCAAGTTCCGACGCTTGTACCGGCCGCACTCCAGTTCTCATAGCCGGGGGGATGTCGGTTCGTTGGCCATTACTCTTTTCTCAGGCATTGACCCTCCCGAGTGGGTGAGGAGGGGTAGGGTCGCAGTTATTGTTTCGGTTAGTCCATACCGGCTGGTTGCGTGTTTCCCACGTCCTTAACGTTAGGTACGCCGGGCGTAGATCTATATGCCGGTTAATGGACTCCTCGCGCGACAACCAGGCCTCCTTAAGTAGCCTGCCACTCTTAGTGACATCATTGGCAATCACCTCCACAGCATCAAAATCGAACCTATGCCCAGAACTATGCCCAGAAGGGGGAAGGGTCGTAGGGGGCATCCCAAGGAGGAGGAGAGGAGACAACTGGATGGTACCTGCGTGCCAGGCGAGGCAAAGCGTCCTCATGGTGTACGGACACAGAGGAATGGGGGTGTGAGTGGTAATGTAAGGATAGTTAAGGGAAGTGATGAGGGGATGGATACATCGGTTGGTTATCTAGGACACGTCACGAGATCTAGGGGCCGGGCGCAGGCGTTGGCTAGCTTATAAATGGTTTCTCCCATTGAATTGTTTTGTACCCTGACGATGTTGGTAGGATCCAACGAAAGCTAGGTCCTTTTTAAATTCTTTTAAAGGTTTTTAATGTTTTATTAAAACTTTTAACTGTTTTGCAATCTCCTGGTGTTCACATTTTATTTCTCACCATATATATATATATCGTGAAATTGATAAACAAAAATGATCACCAGGATAAAATCATAAACAAAACTGTTTAATCTACAAAAGTACTGAGCTTTCATCGGCCACACTGCCGACATCGTCAGAGTATAAAATGCTGGATCTGGGAGTCCGTTTTTATGTGACTGGTTGCCTCTGCGCCTTGACCCTCGATCGGGTCATTGGTCCGCTCATTAGCATCGACCGTGTTGTTCTTAAAGGGGGGGGGTGATGCTAATGAGTGGATCAATGACCCGATTGAGGGGTCATTATCCTTAATAATATTAAAAATGTGTATATATACACCTTATATATACCTTATATATATTACACTCCTCTTCTTTTAGCCTACTCCTCTTTAGGCTATCTCACTTCTTTTTCAAAACTATGAGAAAGTTGGACTCCTGCCTTACACCTCACCCCCCATCTATGAGCATCTATCTCTTTGCATCCACACTTCACCCACTTCCCACCTCTTCTAACTCCTGAGATTATTTACTCCTTGCCCTTCCTGCTTGGAGTTTCTATCCCTAGATTTCCTCTCTGACCCCAATCCATCTTCCTTTGCTGACTGCAGCAGCAGCAGTTTAACCATCTATTTTTCTGATACTTTACAGTCTCTAGGTAAGGAGGTTGCAGTTGAGTTTAAACCCCATGAAGTGGTCTTACCTCTAACCTACCTGGATTGTATAGATAAGGGGTCTCCAAACTTGGTCACTTTAAGACTTGTGGACTTCCGTTCTCAGAATTCCTCAGCCAGCCATGCTGATGATAAATACTTCCATTACTTTCTTGAGTTTCAGATGACATCTTCTGTTCCCCCTCAATTATTTTTACTTCATTAGACAAATCTATCAATCCTTGTCTTATGGACACCCAAGGTAAGATACAAATCAAATAATGCTATAATTTAGAATCATCTAAAAGGTGAAATAAAACCTATTATGCCTTATAAATATTATAGAAATGTAATTCAATGTATAGGAACTGAAAACATTTTTTCACCATATCACATTCTTACTAAGGTGTTATATAAATTTCCTTCAGAGTAAGGATGTCAAAGGCTTTCATTATCTCAACCATACAGGAATGTCTGGATGTTGTAATGGAACAAAATATGTTGAAGCTGAACCCAAGCAAAACAGTATATAGGTTTGTTATGTTATGTTATGTTAATTTTAATTTGTATACCGCCCTTCTCCCATAGGACTCAGGGCGGTTCACAGCATATTAAAAAACAAATAATATACACAAAATACAAAAATACAGAAATACAAAAATAAAAACCCCAATAAAAGCCGAATTAAAAACCAAATATTGCCAGCTGTGTTTCCGATTAAAATTACTTTTAAA
>NW_015401542.1:0-4685 GCF_001527695.2 Protobothrops mucrosquamatus
TGGCAGCCCCTGAGATATTGGAACACTGCTATCATGTCCCCCCTCGTCCTTCTCTTCGTTAAACTAGACATACCCAATTCCAGCAACCGTTCCTTATATGTTTTAGCCTCCAGTCCCCTAATCATCTTTGTTGCTCTTCTCTGTACTCTTTCTAGAGTCTCAGCATCTTTTTTACATCGTGGTGACCAAAACTGGATGCGGTATTCCAAGTGTGGCCTTACTAAGGCATTGTAAAGTGGTATTAATACTTCACGTGATCTTGATTCTATCCCTCTGTTAATGCAGCCCAGCACTGTGTTGGCTTTTTTGGCAGCTGCAGCACACTGCTGGTTCATATTTAAGTGATTGTCCACTAGGACTCCGAGATCCCTCTCACCGTTACTACTATTGGGGACCCCTGTCCTATAGGCCTGCAGACATTCCTAGAAATAAATTCCTGTCAATCAAATCCATTTTGTTCCTCACAACACATTATCCATAATGAATTTTATTTTGTCAAAAGCATGGGAGGGAAAAGACTACACAAATTTCCTAGAATGGCCAAAATATGTAAATAAACAAAATAAAAATAAGATAATCAAAAAAACATAGACTATAGGAGCTGATTGGAAATTAATTAACTTCTTTGAATCACTTATGGAACAGCTAGAATCTGAAACTGAGTTTAGCTGAACTGTGAATATAACTGGATTATTATCCATCAACTCCTAGTTTAAATTAGCAACCATAATTATGCTCAGTTTGCTTCTTGTGTATGCTGGCATGTAAATCTGGAATGAGAAGTTCTCTTGTGCCATGGCCAGTATCTATACAAAAGATAAATTGGTTTCATCTGTTTGCTATGTTATTGGCATTTTTAAACATCTAAGGTAGGGCTGCTATGTCTGAGCTGCAAAAAAAGATTCACAAGTTACACCTTGTGAATCATCTTAAACTAGCTGATCCAGATTCCACTCATCAGAACTGTATACAGTTTCTTTAAAGCATTCTGTAGGAGAGATATGCTTGAAATGCTGCTTAAATGTTCACCAGTGAGAAATGTTTATTTCTACCAACTGTAAGTATTTAAGCATTTGACTATACAAACTAAAATAATGCTTTCTTTTTTTCTTGTGTATAATAAAAATCATTTTTAAATAAACTAGATGCTTTTGCATTCATCACCATCATTATTATCATGACCAGATTATGGATATATTGTCCATAATATATGTGAGAGCCCCAACTCCGTCATAATCAGTATAAACCAGATATGTCCAATCTAGTCAATTTTAAAACTTGTGGACTTCAACTCCCAGAATTCCTGAGTCAGCATGGCTGGGTATTGAAGTCCACAAGTCATAAAAGAGCCACAGTTCCCTACCCCTGCCCTAGTGTAAACAGTGAGGAGCCAAAGCAAGGCATTTGCTTTCTCCAGCAAGAGGAGAGATAGCAAAGGGACTTGGACTATGTACCCATGCAGAAAGGAGTCATAGCCAAAAGGGTGTAGCCAGGAAGGCTGAGTACTCATCTATCACAGTGGCTCTGTCTGTCCATGCACTACACAAGGCTATATTCCTCAGTTATCAATCTGATCAGGAAAGTTCTGCTTAATAAAACCAGATAAATTGCTAAAGTGATGTTTATTTATTTATTCATCTAATTTAATTTATAGACCATCCTAACCTGTTACAACTCATTTCAAGAAGAGAGAATCAGATGCATTCATAATGAGTTCCTAGAGCAGGTCTGTGTGCCTGATAAAGTGAGGCATGAAGCCAAATGGGAACTAATCCACAGTTTCTTTCTACAAGCCTCCTGCTTTGCTATTTTGAGGAATATGATGCCCCGTATTCCATCATTCCCATTTTATACAGAACAAACAAAAAAACCTGAATACTTAAAGTCAATACTTAAAGCCTGCATTTCTCAATTACTGTTACTTAAAATAAATTGTTGAAAATCAACAAGCCAATCTTCCAAATGCGTAAGGTAAGGATTATGATGTTCACTACCCTAAAAAGGATAAGAGATGCTTCTACTGAGTTAGCATTAAAAAAAATCAGAATAAATTGTCCACTTCAGCTTAACAATGTGATGCTTTTTATACCTGAATAACACATGACAAATAACCAGTAAATTACAAGAGAAACACATTTATGGTTATTCTAATTCAGGGGTGTCAAACTGCCGGCCCGCAAGCCGGATGCACCATAGCGAAACCACGCCCATCCCATTGCTGGCAATGGCAAAAAAGTTGTAATATGTCGCAACATGTCACATGACTTGCGAGTTTGACACCCCTGTTCTAGTTTCTTTTCACCAGTGTTTGTAATAGCATTTACAAAAAACAAGCATATATTTTTATTTCAGGGAAGGTGTCATCCAATTTGCATTACTAATGGCAAAATGTTATACATTTTACCAAAACCAAGATCCACTGCACTAAATAATCCACTTTGGGATTACTTCATTTCACTAGGAAGGCTATGATAACATACATAAGGTGGTTACTGAATAATCCCCAATTTGCTGACTACAACATAAGCCACAATTCATGGTTTACAAACCAAAAATTGCTAGTTTTACACATTCTAAACCCAAATCAGATAAACCACATTATGTTTTAGCATTCTGAGTAAACTTAAGTTGGCTGATTTTTGTAATATATGATTGCATATTATAGGCTACTTCAAAGTTTGAAATGGACAATGGATGACCACTTATGAATGCCTGATTGTCCATCTCAAAGTACTTCTAGCTCTTGATAATTAGAAGATATCCCAAGATGTAGACTGCAATCACAAATCCTCTTGCAACCACTTCAAGATTAAAAGGATCGTAATTATATCTAGTGAGGCACTCCACATCTTCTGGCTACACCATTCAGGCTACAATTTTCACATCATTTCAAGGAATTCTAAAGTGAAGGGGAAATGCCTCAATCTGATTCAAATATCAAATTAGAGCTTGTTATAAACTCCATATGGCTTACAGCTAAAATCAATTCAATTCAGCAGCTATAAAGAATAACTTTGTCCATATTACATATGTTCACTTATGCATTAACTGATCACTGTATCTTTGAAAGGAATCAGCTACAAGACCATTAAATCAGCTACAAGACCATTAAATCATTAAAGGAATCAGCTACAAGACCATTAAATATTTAACATACTTGTTTAACCATTTTAAAGGGACATTTTTGTTTATATAAGAAATAGGTCTTAAGTGGGAATGGAAAATAGGAATGGGAAAAATGTAGTTCCAGATCGGCACTCCTGGAATCTCAGTTTGATATACAGATTCTTGTAAACACATATACACATCATTTAGAACAGTGGTTCTCAAACTTTTTAATGCCGTGACCCCAAACCGGTCGTAAGTCGAGGACTAAACCAGTCGTAAGTTGAGGACTACCCAACCGGTCGTAAGTCGAGGACTTTCCCTGCCCGGGAGCGCCACGCATGCGTGGTTCTGCCCCCTGCGCTGGCCGAGGCGTAGCTGGCAAGCGGCAGAGACAGAGCAGGCCGACCACCAGCTGGCCCAGCCCAAGGGAGGTAAGGCACCCGCCGGAAAAGGGGAAAAAATGGCGGACAGCCTTGCTTGGCGACCCCGTGAAATGGTCGATCGACCCCAAATGGGGTCCCGACCCATAGGTTGAGAACCGCTGTTTTAGAATATATTAGCAGTACCAGGACTAACAAAAACTCATTCTAAAGCTGGCACTGTGAATCTGGATTACAGATGGTCCTCAACTTACAATCATTTGGTAAATAACCATTTCAAGTTACAACAGTACTGAAAAAAGTGACTAAATGGTCCTTGCACTTACGACCATTGCAGCATCCCTATGGTTAGGTGATCAAAATTTGGATGCTTAGCAACCAGCATTTGTTTATGATAGCTGCTGTGTCATAGGATTATGTGACTGCCATTTGCGACCTCAGCCAGCTTCCAACAAGCAAAATCAATGGGGAAAGCTGGATTTGTTTAACAATTGCATGATTCACTTAACAACTACAATGATTCACTTAACAAGCATGGCAAAAAAAAGTTGTTAACACCTGCCTTGCTTATCAACAGAAATTCTGGTCCCATTTGTGATCATAAATCAAAGAATTAGAACTTTCTATATGATATCTAGCATTAATTTAATGGGGTTTGCAACCTAAATAACGCAAGCCTTGAAATGTAATAATTATACTTATTGTTAAGAATTAAGGCTGGGTCTTAAGCAGATTTGGGCATTTTATGGCCCGTGGGCCACATCTGGCCTGCGAGCAGTCCTGGTCTGGCCCATGGAATTGGTGGTAGGGGTGGGGCAGTGGCAACAAGGGGGGCAAGGGCGGAGCAATAGTAGCTCTCCACAACTGCCTCAGTTTCTCATGTGGTCTCTTGGGAAAATCAATTGCCCATCCCTGCTATTAAGAAATAACAACAACAACAAAAAAAAAGGGGGACAATGAATATGTGATGTCACAGAAAACACTATAGCTATGGATGCTTTTTACATTCAGTATACAAAAAAAGATGTGTTCTTATTTTGCATACTGGATGTGAATGTCTCCGAATATTTTTAATTTCTCCCATAAAGTATTACATCTGGATGTATCACTACATAATCTGATGTTTCTAGGTATAATATCTGGCTTGCACATGCATTTATATAGAAGCAAAAGAATTCTGAATCTGATTCAAAAGTA
>NW_015401543.1:0-4684 GCF_001527695.2 Protobothrops mucrosquamatus
CTCTCTAACAAGGGGCGGTGGAGGTGAAAAAGATAACGGGGGAGGCAAGTGGAAAATTTCAGAAGTTAGTTGAGATGTCTGAGACCTCAGGGATGTAATCGGTCTCAAAGTTAAAGGCACAATTTTTCTCAGAACCATATTAGCAGTAAATTTGAGCAATTCAGCCAAAACAAATAGTACGCAGATTCAAAGTAACAAAGGTTTCAAACCGGAAATCACTTTCACTTCTTGCTGAAAAGTATCAATCCATCGCCATTTTAATTTCACTTTTCCTCATTCCAACACACGTACGGGGAGAAACTTATTATCCAAGTTAAAGTAAAGTCAAAAATAAATGTGGAAAATTATTTTGAACACATCTTTTTCTGTCTTCTCATATCTAACGTTAGGATACCTGAGGCAGGTACTTCAAATTGTTGAAAGGGATTAGATCAATTGGGACATTTCAAGTATTTCTGAAAAAAGCACCTTCCAGGACAAATTAATGGGCATAGAAGGGCTTATTATTCAGTTCTAACTATCTCCACAATCAGGACCATCCTAAGACAGGTGAAGAACTATTCAGTACCTTCTCCTCTTCCTAATGCTAAACTAACTATATTGGTAGTTGAAGGTCAATGTCCCATGTTGAGCTGAACTGGCAATAGAAAAGAATATTGAACTGTCAATGTCCAATTGTCCATGAACTGTTGGCAATGAGATGCTTTTCATTTCATAAGTCACCCAGAATTGCTTCAACAGTGAGATGGGCAGCATATAAATTTATATGATAAATAAATAATAAATAAACTCATCCCTACATCTGGGGCAGCAGTGTGTGCTTAGAAGACCTGATGATATGGACATATCCCCTTGATTTAATATATTACTGTTCTTTCTAACATTCTACACCTGAAATTCTCACCCCAGAGTGCTTAATAGTGTGGCCATCCCAGTTTGAATGTAGATTCAATTATTGAACCATTAGTAATAATGCTAACAAGCTAATAATAAATATGTTAACTGTACTGTATGAGAATTCATTAAAAAGGTCAGAGTTCAAAGAATAAATTCAGAAAGCAAAGTATTCATGTATCCTCAATAGACAGATTTAGATGAGGGATGAAATAATATTATGTTATTTCCATCAACTCAATGGTTGATGAACTATGATCCATGAGCTGGTTTCCCATGGAAATCAATATGAGAACTGTCCAAAAAAGATCCTTTCTTTCAAAAACAAATTATGTTTCAGGACTAAGGAGCCATTCTAAAACACTAGTGTTTTATTGTTATCAAAGTCTAATCAATTTCTAACATTACTAGAAGCAGCACCCACCCACTAAGTCTTGATTTAAAAGCTTGATCTCTTGATTTATTTTGCTGTCACTCTGGGTTTTCTTTCTGAAACTAAAACTGCTAATGTTTAAAATAGCCTTTACTGAACTCAAAGCATCTGCTCTTAACTGGCTGCACACTGAAAGTGAAACTCTTTTAGAAGAGTTTGGTTGCATGATAAAATGGAAGATTTGCCCCAAAGAAAAACTGACCTATATTGGTGATGAAGCCTAGTGAGACTGACAAGCATGCCTGTTGATTTGACAGCAATAGGATTCTCCCACTTACGCGGCCTGCAATGCTACTGCCATATGTCCCAGATCAATAAATCTTATGTTTCAATATAGAAACTGAGACATTCCATAAGAACTCACTGCCTAGACAAGGGAAACATCATTCAAGAACTTTTAGGAAAAGAGAAAGCAAGAGCAGGCTACTTCAGATCCTCTTGAAAGCCAATACATCTATTAAGCCTTACAAGTGCTGTATTCTATACATGCTGCAAAGAATGTGGCAGCTAATCTCCTGGATTGTGTAGCAGCTGGTGGCTGAAGGTGGACAAAAGTTTGCATTATACTACACTTGTTAATCTGCTTACTGATACAAAATCTTTGTGAATGGTCATGGATAATAATTCAATTAACACAGTCTGAACTTTCTTTTTCCTTTTACTTCCCTCTGATTTACAGTCGTTCTCCTCACAACTGTGAAAATATGTATACTTATATTAAAGTATACTTATATTAAAGTATGAAGTATGGATATACATGGGAAGTGTGTGTGTTATATTGGTATTAATGAATCAGAAATTCCATTGTAAAGAATGAGTTCTTAAACTAGAGGTGATGATCTCAGCGGGAATCACAAAAAGACTTAAAGAGGATAGTCACTTTTAAAAACAAATAATGCTTTGGGCACAATAGTCAAACTCAGACTTTTGAATACTGTATTACTAAGCTAAAGAATCAATCTGCCATTTGCTGCTTCTCCCAACAGAGGAACCAAGCTTTTATGAATGACTAACAACATTGCAATTTTTAAGATTATAATTTAACTTCTAGAACTTTCTTTTGTTTCTCTTAGTAATATTTTTGGGGGGTCTTTAACATAGCAAATGTTCAATATTTTTATACATGTTTCATATTTCTAGCCTTTCAAATGGAAATGCTTTGATTGGATGGTAAGATGACCAAACTTTGGCAGAATCAGTAAATGGTCATAACATCCTATCTGGGTAATTTGTGTGAATCGATATTTTCTCTATGGTTGTTGTTATAAAAAGCAATATCAGTAAAAAAAAAAAAAAAGATCAAGAGGTTTAGAGGGAATAGAGAATGACCTTGAAGGACAGGAGGAAGAGTTACTACTAATGGCAATAGTCAGATAAGCAGGGCATGAGCTAGGGCTAAGAAACTAACCTGAGGGGAAAAAAATCTGAGACAAGCCTCTCCTTAGTTCATACAATGAAAAAGTGTGGGAAGAGAAAGCACATAAACACTTGCAAGATCCTGTTGGATGTTATAATAAAAGTAGTCCTAACCTATATGACTTTGATTTCTTAATCTGGTCTATTTTGTAAGGTTGACAAAGGACATATTTATTTGTTGTCTATCTGTAACTTTAATGAAAAAGTCAGTTTTATTAGGAGGGGATCACAGATTTAGGGAGTTGCAGTTTCATAAAGTTCAAGAGTTCTTGAAGTAATGGTTTTTAATAAACCAAAGATAAGCCACTTGAAATCCCACTATTTTTAATTAGAGTTATGAACACTCATGAATGGAACTGGAAAATAATTGCTTTGACTGGAATTTTTTTAAAGCATTCATATTTGAGTCAGATGAAATGCTACCTTCCAATATGTAGAAGAAAGACATACACTTTTTTTCTGGTCAACTGAACACAACAAACTGATTGGTGTTTTCTTTTGGGAGACTTCTAGAGAAGCATAATACTTCATCAGGAAATATTTATAAGCAATCAGCATGAGCAATCAAATTGTTTAAACCACTTAAAAGAAGATTTGATAGAGGAAAAACAGAATTAAAGCTCACATATTTGGTTCCTAATTTTTGTACTTCAACAGACAAAGACACTTTGGTGCTGGAGAGGAACAATAAATGTTCCCTAGATACAAGGCCTAGAGCCAGCAAAGTTCTTGTGCATTCAGAAAAACAGATTAACAATTTTCCCTTCTCTGCCAATAAAATTACCCCAAAACAATAAGGAACAACTTAATATGAAATCCTTTGGCTCTGAAAGCAGAGGGAAAGGTAGGACCATACTTATCCTCATTCCAGGGCATCTTTCATAGCATTTCCCTGCCTGATTCCTATCATGGAGCATTAAGATAGACAGCTAGCCAAAGAGTCTTGCCACTTGGTGTCTCAATCTTTTGACAATGTTAATTATGTACAGTTAAGGAGAAAATTGTAGGTTGCCCCAAATAGGATGTAAACAATGCCATGGTAAGGGTTGCAAAATTGTCCATTGCAATTCATGTAGAACAGTTGGCTTTGCCATATGCAAAATCCACTGGGACTATGTGCCTAAATATAGATTGCAGAATGATAACCCTTAGAAGAGAATGCACGAGACGCCACTCATTTTGCAAAAGCTACCCTACCCAAAACATAGTTTTATAACAATATTTAGACCACTGAAATCAGTATCCAGTCAGGCTCTGACATTCATTTAGATGAATAGAACACTAAACTCACAGCAGTAAAAATATCCTTCCTCGTGGAATTAAGGAATACTTGCATTTTTTTTCCTGTTGCTTTTCTTTCCTGACGGGGGAGAGAGAGATGCAATTTTCTGAGAAAAGTTAGTGAACAAAATATAGTAACTGTAACTATGAAGCCATCCTGGCCTTTCAGATAACACATTTTTTTGTGCCATTCAGCATTGCTTGCAGAAGGATTCAGCTTACTCATTGACTTTTCTAAGTCTATATTTTGGAGCATTTTTATTTAATCAAGTGTTCCTTTCACCTACCACTATCTGGACTGCAACATTTTAGGTATCATTAAATCAATCGATCAATCAATCAATTGATCAATCAATCAATCAATCAGAATAGAACTGGAAGGGACCTTGGAAGTCTTCTATCTAGTCCAAACCCCTGCTCATGCAGGAGACCCTATACCATTTCAGACAAGTGGTGTCCAAATTCTTCTTAAAAACCTCCCGTGATGAAGCATCTACAACTCCTGAAGGCAAGCAGTTCCACTGGTTAATTGTTAATTAAATGATGGAAAATAGATTTAAAAACTATCAAATTCTTTATTGTTATCTAATATCTAATGGTTATCTTGATTCGTTCAGTGTAAACTGGTAGCCCTAATACTGTAATGTTTCTCCCTGATTT
>NW_015401544.1:0-4684 GCF_001527695.2 Protobothrops mucrosquamatus
CGCCGCGCCCTCAAGACTTGGTTGTTTCAGCGGGCAGGACTGGCCTAGGGGTATTTTAAATTGGTTTTAACTAAATTTTAGTAGAAGCGGCCTATTCAAATATTTATTTTTAATCATTTTCTTAAATTTTGTATTTTGTATTGTATTAAGTTGTTTTTAAACTGGCTGTAAGCCGCCCTGAGTCCTCCGGGAGAAGGGCAGGGTATAAATATAATAAAATTCAAATTCAAATTCATTTTAGAGCTTTATTGGTTTGGGGCAAATGTGCATCCTGGGCCAGTTGACCTTCTCTTCTACAAGACAGGTGCATGCTCCTGACTCCATTGGCTCCTGGGCCAATTTCAAGATATTGAAATTGGCTCCTGGGCCAATTGGCTCCTGGGCCAGTTTCAAGATATTCGCTCATAAAATAAAACAAAATGAAATGAAATGGTTCTTTACGGCTGACTATTACATTACTGAATAGAAGTAAGAAACAGACAGAACTTTTGATAACGAATCTGCTTCCTTAGCCTGGACTGGAACATTTGTGAAAAGCATTGGAAGAATCTGCCAACAATCAAAACAGCCCACAGCAAGTCTAGCCATATTTTAAAGTGGAATTCCTTGGGCCTTTTTACATTAGTTAGGGCTTATTTTCCCCAGCCACCTTCCAACTTACACAGCGGCATACACATACATATATACATACATATATCATCATTTCTCATCATTTTAGCCATTGTCTATCCACTGCAGGATGAAGCCTCTTCTGTATGTTTCCAACCAATATGGTCCCGAGCTTTCTTTTGCCAATTGGAACTGCAATACTTGATGTCATTGATCCATCTTGTTTTAGGTCTCTTTTGTGGATGCTTTTTATGAAGTGGGATATAATACACACACACACACACGCACACACACACATACGTACATACATACGTGTGTGTGTATGTCTGTGTGTGTTGGATATGTAAAAATCTGGCTGTGATCTACAAACATAGCTTCATTACACCTTCCAGGAAACATTTGGATGTTTCCTTTTTCTATATAAATACCTTCTTTGCACAACTTCTCACTGTAGAAACATGGGTGGTAGAGTGGAATTATTTAGCAAATTATTATTATTTTATTGTCTGATTGGGAAGAGGTGGTTTTTGCTTTTCCAGAATCTGGTACAGATCAGATAAGGAATTGTGGCACTAGTTGAATAAGGATTTTCATGCTTTTCTATTGATCTGCTGAAGGAAGCACTGATCAATCACTCTGAGCTCAGCATATTCCCTATCTTTTGAAGCCAGCAATAGCGGAGACAAAGAAAAATCAGTTTTGGATTATTTTAAAGGGATTGTGAAGTGCAGATCATGATGGCATAGAAGTATCATTAGGATTTATTACTCTGTTACACATATATGTACACAAAAGGCAGACTGTGAGCAAAGTCTGATAAACTTCAACTACTGAAAAAAATATTTGGATCCTCAAATTTTTACTCTGAACAAATGAAACAATATTTTCTTATGCATACCATACAGATTAGACCTAGCTAGAGATGTTTCAGTACTATGTGTTCATGAAGAATTTCTTCTGATGGAAAAGAATGAAAATATATGACACTGACCAGAAGGACAAGCGATCCAGAGCACTTGAATCATATACAATGGAAGATCCAAACCATCTGCATTATTCCCAAGCTTATTCTTTCTATCATGAGCAGTTTTGTTATTATATTACTACACTTATAAACATTCCAACTTCTGTTAAGCCTTTCCAATTCCTGTCTAACTCCATATCAGAAAAAAGACCAGTAGCTCCTTTTAAAAATAACATATGGAAGTCCTCAACTTACAACCATATGTGTAGCAACTATTTGAAGTTACAAAGGCACTGAAAAAAAAGTGACTTATAACCAGTCCTTGCACTTCCACCAATCCCTATGGTCACGTGATTAAAACTCAGGCGCTTGGCAGCAGGCATGTATTTATAATGGTGTCCCCGTGTCCTTGGATGATATGATTGCCATTTGAGACCTTTCCAACAAGCAAAGTCATACAGTTGGACAAAGACTCACTTAACAACTGCCTTGCTTAGCAATGGAAAGTCTGATCCCAACTATGGTCATACGTTGAAGACTATCTGAATTTTATTATAAGGCATGGGCTTTTGTGAGGTCACTCAGGTGCACCGAATGCTTTAACTGAGGTAAGATTTAAATAGATTAGGATGATGCTGGGGAGGGAAAATTGGGAGGGGTTGTGCAGATGAAGGCTCTATGAGAGACAGATTGGGGGTATCTTATCCATTAACATTATAATAGGTGTCCCCAACTGGGCTGTGGGGTTAGGGTTAGGGTCAGTGGTGGGATTCAAATATGTGAAAAACCGGTTCTCTGTGTGGTTGCCACTTCCGGAAGTCCATTCTGGGCCTGGGCAACAAAAAATTAGCTACCGGTTCTACCGAACTGGTGCGAACTGGCTGAATCCTACCACTGGTTAGGGTTAGTATATATATATATAAAGCAGTACAGTTTTATATCTCCCTCCCTCTGTAAAGCTTTCATGCCTCAGTTCTTGCCTTACCCTCTGGTGCTATGGAAAAGAATCCCACACTTTCTTTCTTCTTCCGTTTTAGAACACTACTATTATGTCTTCCCTTAGACTTCTCTTCCTTATGCCAAACATGCTCAGTTCTTTTAATCATTTTTTTCCCCCTAGGATTTAGCCACTTGATCTCTCACCATTATTGTTGCTTTTATTTTGCATTATTCTGCCTGCATAATCACTTTTTCTCATTTCATATAATGTGCATTCGTAAGTTTCTTTTTTTATGCTTTGGTAAAATATGCCCGGCAATTTTACTGACAGTGAATCTGAAATATATTCACATCAAAAAAATTGCTGTAATACTGGGATGCAGGAAACATATCCTTGTGGATTCTTTATTCAAGATACTTGTTTATTTAGAGACAACAGGTTTATAAAATGTTAATCAGAAATGTCCCATATTACCACTTCATACATTACAGTACTGTATATTAGCTAAAACTTTAGAGATGGGCCTGACATAGCTTATCAGGTGTGGTATATTAGGATGGAGTATTGTCATTAATTTCTTTATCAGAGAAATTACTTGTCTATCAACAATCCTAGTTATAGAGCTCTTATATATCCACAATGTTGGAAACTGACACTATCAATTGACGGTGAAGAAAATATTGTTATTACTTATGGAAAAGCTGGCTTGTACACATGCCAATCTTTGTGCTCTTCCTTTTCCTTCTCTTCCCAGGTCAATGCTACCAATTGCTTGCCATTAATCCCAAATGCACATGCACAAGAATAGCATTATCTCTGTATACAAATACAGAATGCCTTGTTTGCAAAAAAAAAAAAAAGACATATGGAGATGCTGAAAGCAATGGGGCTAATTAACATCATCTTGACTCAAACAGACTCCCCACCCTCCTCCCCCAGATAAGAGAAACAAGACACAGCCTGTCTCCTTTCTGTTCCTTCCAGACACAGACCATAACTTCCTCTCCCACTCCTCCCAGGCCAGAGGAGAATACTATTCCTCAACCTCTTTCGGTGGCCATGGACAGTTCACAGTCCATTTTCAGCAAAGGGGAAAGGAAATGCTGTAACGGAAGCCTGCCACCCTATATTTTCTCATGTGAAAGTGTGTGGCACTATCAAACAAGCAAAACGTCAGTTCTCTGAATGATACCTTAAAAGAAATTTGGACAGACGGCAAGGGTTGTGGCAAGCTTTTCTGCTATGCTTTTTGTCTTTTCATCATCCACCACAGTTTTCAAAGGAGCACAACTATGTCATGAAGGTGTTGGAGAGGAATTATTGCCCAGAAGCGGGAGAAAAAAATTCAAGCAGAGGGGGATTTCAAAACGGAAGCATGGAGCACTGAGGATCACGAATATTTCTCACAATTAAGAAAAAAAATGACTTGTTTCCACTGCACTCCCATAGTATTTACCTCGGAATAACTACGCTGAAATTGTTATTTGATCACTATAGGCTTCTGATAAATTTCACTGAAAAAATGGATGTTCATAACTATCTTGTTACTTTCAAGAAACTCGCAGCTCACTTTCATTAGAGGTCTAGTAGGGAAATGATCAGAACAACAATGAAATGAGGATAGGTTTGCTGTCCAGAGTAATTGTCATTTGGGCAACTTCACAAATGTGATTCAATCATAAATCCTAAAACAGCTTCATAAATAATTCAATCAATTAATCCAAGGGCATTGTTAAGCATGGGCTTATGGCATTTCTTCCAAATATATTTTCTGTTTTTGTTTCCAGATTAATGAAATGCTGGTGGCAATTTAATGTTTGTTTACTTTTTTGTTTTGTTTGTATGGTTAACTGCTTGATGGCTAACAATTTTCAGGGGGAATTGCAGCTAGCAAGGAAAGGTTCACACATTTCTTTCTCCATATGCTACAGCTTACAGAAACACACACACACACACACACACACACACACACATATATTCTTCATTCGTACATAGCAGTTTTGCAGTTGTGTCATTTTACCATACAACGAATTTCTGCAGTTTTACAAGTGGGTGAAGGATGACCTGCTTATCTCTTCAGCCATGAGTTATAATCAACCAGTTATTTATCCCTATTGAAGGACAGCAACTCCCAAAAGGGAAAAATATATATTTGATAGATGGATGCTTTA
>NW_015401545.1:0-4683 GCF_001527695.2 Protobothrops mucrosquamatus
ACACAGGTAGTCGAGTTAGAAATGTAACAGAGCCTGCCCATTCCATTCGTAACTCGAGGATTCGTAGGAGTGAATCTCGTACCCTGAATGTGATTTACTTCCAGCTTTTGCCCACGCATTTGCTAATTTAATGCCTGGGCAAATGGGTGGCTCATTAAGTGAACACGAGGTATCTCAGGGTGGGGAAGGTGGGGGGGGGAGTTATGGAACAGGCTATCTTCAGACCACCCAAGGCCTCACCCGACCCACAGCCTCTCTGTTTCTTTCTCTGCTCCCGGCAAGATTAGAGGGAGGCCACCGAGGTCCAGAACGGACCTCCAAAAGCATGTGGCCGCCTCCCCGGCCTCTGTTCTGGGCCTCAGAAGCCTCCTCCAGGCCTCTGAGGCCCAGAACAGACCTCTGGAAGCATGTGGCCACTGCCCACAGCCTCCATTCTGGGCCTTGGAAGCCTGGAGGAGGCTCCAAGGCCCAGAACAGGCCTTTGGAGCCCTGGTGAAGCATCCCCCGGCGTCCCTTCTGGGTGACAGCAGACCGAAAAAGGCCTCCGATGCCCAGATTGGGCCTTCAGAGCCCCACTGAAGCATCTCCTGGCATCATTTGCGGGTGTCGGAGGTTTTTTTCGGGCCACTTCCGCTCAGAAAGGACGCCGGGAGATGCTTCAGCAGGCTTCGAACACCCAATCCGGGCATCGGAGGCCTTTTCTGGGTTGCTGCCGGTGGGAAAAGATGCCGGGGCACGTTTCAGCAGTCTCCAGGGAAGGCTTTTTGCGTGCTTCCAGAGATTCGTTCTCCCCTGGCTTCTGTTCTCTGTTGCAGAGAACAGAGGCCTAAATTACAGTGAGTGCACATGAGATCAGTAGCGTGAGATCTCGTGCCACTGACCTCGCACGATCTTGCGTTACTTTAGGGCTCTATTCTCTGCGAACACACCAAAGGAAGCAGTGAAACAGCCAAAAAAGCGAAGGATTTCTCGATCTTCGCAATGTGAATATCCACTAGTGCCTAGGGAGACCGGGGGGGGGGGGGGGGGGGGGAGGAGGCAGGGAATAGCCAGAGTGAATGTTGCAGTGCCACTGCGGTCGTTCGTAAGGGTCAACACCTGCCATGGTGCGGCAACATTCATAATTTCAGGACTTTTTTGTAAACACTAGGGGGCGCTTATCGCGTGACTTCGAACATTCGCTAAAGCAGGGGTAGGCAACCTTGGCTCTTTTACGACTTGTGGACTTCAACTCCCAGAATTCCTGAGCCAGCCATGCTGAGGGGAAAGGGAGAGGTTTCCAAGCTGAACCATGGCTGGCTCAGGAATTCTGGGAGTTGAAGTCCACAAGTCATAAAAGAGCCAAGGTTGCCTACCCCTGCGCTAAGGGAATGGGCCTGGGTTCCTGCCAGACAGAACTCCTCAGCACAGTGTTTCTCAACCTTGACAATTTTAAGGCATGTGGACTTCAACTCCCAGAATTCCACAGCCAGCAATGCTGGCTGTGGAATTCTGGGAGTTGAAGTCCACATGCCTTAAAATTGTCAAGGTTGAGAAACACTGCCTTAGCAGAAGCAGCAGCCTGCCTCTTTTACTCAGCCTGATGGGATGGGTAGCTGTGATTGGGAAGAGGTGGTCCCTCTGACAAACCGCCTCGTACCTTGTGGAGGGGGCATTAAAGGTTAAAACCAGCATCTTGAATTGCACCCAGGAACAAAACCGGCAGCCAATGCAACTCTTGGAACAGAGGTATGTATGTCATCCTACGGGCACACATCACTCTCTGCGTAGTTCATCATGCAACTAAGCCAGAGTTTCTCAACCTTGGTTACTTTAAGCACAGTGGACTTCAACTCCCCAGCCAGCTATGCTATGGAAGTTGACGTCCACACCGCTTAAAGTGGCCACCCTTGAGAAACACTGCACTGTTTTTCCACAGCAGATTTTGAGGGTATGCATGAAATTGGGGAGGAAATGGGGAGGGGGGATTCTGCCATTGGAAAGAAGGTCTTCCTTTGTGAGCAGAATATTGACTTTCAGCTACTCATCAGTTCAACAACTTTGCAGGGTAAAAATCTATCAATTCCTGGCAACTTCATAGTACATCTTTATGTACTTTTCCTGAAAACAGCATGGAAGTGGATCTGACGCTGCCAGAGGGAGGGGCGGCTGTTCTTTGAATACCCCATTAAAGCTGAGCCATTAAGAACAGATCGATTTACAAGGAAGGGGCAAATTTTGCAAAGTCCACCTGCATTGGTAGTTTAGGCAAAAATTAGAGCCTTCAACAGATGCCTTTGTGTTCGTCAGCCTGACAAACTCCTTAAAGCAGGGCTCTTCCAACTTGGCCCTTTTATGACTTGTGGACTTCAACTCCCAGAATGCCTCAGCCAGGCACGCCTGGCTGAGGAATTCTGGGAGTTGAAGTCCACAAGTCATAAAAGGGCCAAGTTGGAAGAGCCCTGCTTTAAACCCTTAGAATACCCGAGTCCTTCTTGCAGCCTCACCTGATGACGTCTCCTAGACGCACCCTTAGGTTGTTGCGAACCACTCGGTTCATGCGGATTTTCTCATCCGAGCAGGAGTCATCGGAGAGCACAATGCAGACGGCCTCTCGCCTTTTCTTGCCTTTGAGGAGGACCGTGTCTCCCCTGAACAGCTGCAGTTCATCCATCTTGGCCTGGAAACAATGAGTGGGGAGAGAAAAACAGCTACTCAAAACCGGGGAATCCAGGAATGGACTTTGCTTGCTTGAAACTGATATCCCTTCAACTTACTAGGTCATGGGGTAGGCAACCTTGGCTCTTTTATGACTCGTGGACTTCAACTCCCAGAATTCCTGAGCCAGCATGGAATTCTGGGAGTTGAAGTCCACGAGTCATAAAAGAGCCAAGGTTGCCTACCCCTGTATTAGGTCAACCTGACAGATAGGACCTGCTCTAGAGGAGTGGGGATTATGCCTTCTTTGGGCATTCTGGCTGCCAATTAGGGGGTCTGTGGTCCCAAGAAATCCTGAACCGGTTAATACAGGTAGTCCTCGACTTATGACCACAATTGAGCCCAAAATGTATGTTGCTAAGTGAGAAATTTGCTAAGTGAGTTTTGCTCCATTTTATGACCTTGCCACAGTTGTTAAGTGAACCACTGCACTTGTTAAGTTTGTAATGTAGCTGTCAAGTGAATCTGGTTTTCCCATTGACTTTGTCAGAAGGTTGCAAAAGGGGGATCGTCGTGACTCCGGGGCACTGATATGACCCAGTTGTCAAGTGTCCGAATTTTGATCACCTGACCAAGGGGATGCTGCAACACTCATAAATTGAAAAATGGCCATGTCACTTTTTTCACTGCTGTTGCAACTTCAAACGGTCACGAAACGAACTGTTGTAGATTGAGGACTATCTATGCAGTTGAATAGTTGTATTAACTCAATAGAAACAGCAAAAGAAAGACAAGCGCCTTTATAGGATGGGAATTCATTTTGATCAGGCCAGACTACACAGACAGACTTTTGAAATATGCATCCATGTTGTATTTTGGTAAAACAGGATTTTGACCATGAACAACACCAGTAGCCAAACAACAGAGGCTTGTGGAAATCTTTTAGCTTTTCATGGTGGAGAGGAGAAACTGTTCAAGGATCATTCAATATTTTTAGTCTTTTTAATGATCGCTGAGAGATGCCTGCTGCCCTCCTCTGCAACAGGGAGGAACTGTTATGCTATAATAGGGGTGGAAAAAAAATACTCATGCATGGACCAATTGTGAGAAGCCAAAATTTTTGTTGAGAAAGAAAAGGAACAGACAACAGCAGAGCAGCTGATCAATAAGCTCCCCCACAAACAGCTTGGAGAAGCAGGCTTGCTTCCTTCTGGGAAAATTTTCATTCATCTGCTGACTAGCTCCATACTATGACAGTATGTAGCACACACACACCTGCGACAGTGACACCACACTGTTGTCCTCATTGATTGCTTCATCAACAATTAACCGATTGGGCCGGTTCTTCTGCTTCAGAATTGCAGTTGATAAATCATCAGCTTTGGAACTGTAATCAGAGAAAAGAGTTGCTGGCAACTTTAGAAACAGAACCACACCCCATTCTATTTTTCATTCGTGTGCTATTGATTTTATTCTTAAACAAGCATGTCATATTAATACAACACAAAGACTAAAAGTATTTTAATAGGCTCTTCAATTGGGTTTCTGCTAAGCAATTATTGATCAGAAGTGTTCACAAATCACTTACTACAGTACTTAAGAGATCTGTAATATGCACTGCAAAAATGACTAGCAATTTTGCTACGAGAGAAAAAAATATATGTTTGTAGCAGCCTTTGGCAGTAAACTTTTATTTAATTCTCAATATGAGAATTTCTGGCCAATTTCAAACATGGACAAAACTTTTTCTTTCACTGAAGTCTTAAGAAAGAAGTTACATCATTAAAAGAAACCATTTCTAGAATTTCCAAAAGGCATTTCAGGTGAGCTTATGTCAGACCTCTGTAGAGCCCTTCCTACTCTTATCCTTGTTTGCACTTCTCACAGAGAGGGCGCTCAGGGATCACCAGACCAAGGAAGGAGGACACTTTCATTTACCTACGTGGACACGGTTCAAACCTCTGAAAGGATGTGACTAATAAAGAGCCTAACCTTTGCTCTGGAAGCGAAAGTGCAACTCCACTGGTGCACAGGGCTCCCTAGCAA
>NW_015401546.1:0-4682 GCF_001527695.2 Protobothrops mucrosquamatus
CACCCCCACAGCTATAAAACTGTGGGAGCTCAGGAGTTCTACCCCTATCGGGGAAACTCTCTCCCCTCCCCTTTGCCCGGGAAGGGGATTCAAGCCGCGGAGCAGCTGTTTGACGCTGCTCCTGCGGCTTTTACGCGTCCTCGGAGCAGGCGGCGAACGAAAACGCCGCCATCGGCACAGGAACTCAAACCGGAAGCCTGACCATGCTTCTTAATGACAGAATTTCTAATCCCAGTTTGGTTGCTAAACGAGGACCGTCCCTTTTTTCCCCAACCTGGCACCTTTCAGCTCTGGAGAGTCCAGACTGGAATAAAATTGAACCATCGATTTGAGAGACAGGGATTCACACGTTACCTCTCCGTACGTGATGGTGTTGTTGTAAACCCTCATTTCAGGATAGACATTCTCCAAGTACCACTTAAAACTCCGGCACTGCAGACGCTGCCGTAAAGCAACCCGTTCCGACACATCTCCGAAGTCAACGCCGGGGTTCTGTGACACAAAGACACAAAGCGCAAAACAACATTCGACCAGGCTGGTTATTCTAAGCAGCTTGTTCTCCAGTTCACACAACCGTTGGCGTGGTCTACAGCCCCGTTCTTCTACCAGCCTACCCAATCCCCTCCTTTGCTCCTGAATCCAGTGAGCTTCTGAATCCAGGGAGCTCCTGAATCCAGGGAGCTTCTGAATCCAGGGAGCTTCTGAATCCAGTGACGCTGTTAAAAACCGGAAACAAATATGAATTAAATCTCCGTAGAATCGGGTAGGGAGAATGGAGCGGTATCAAAAAGGCCGAGGTAGGTCAATGGAGGCTTCGCCAGGTTGGGAACCCGTCTTCTATCTTGGCTGATAGAAGAATCCAGGAATGTTCCCCTGGTGGGAAAGAGGCCTTACCGTCATTGGTATGTTCCACGCCATGTACACGTGGGACTTGAAGTCGTCCATCCACACTTCGGCCGCCCGCAGGGCATTGCGCTTGGCATAATAGTCAATGTCATTGTTGTACGGCTTCTTCGTGCGCTCAATGTGAGCCACGCGGGAACAAGGCAGGACCTCCATGCTCCCGCCGCACTGCCAGACCTGTGGGAAAAGGGAAGCAGGTCAATGGAGGGTGCATAAAATGGGTCGTTGAGAATGACGGTAGCCTCAGCAAAGGGCCGCTCCTGTTCTGAAAGGGGGAATGGCCTGTGTAATCACACAGTGCCCTAGATGACCTAGAATCCTGGGCTGGAAGGGACCTCAGAGGTGTTTAATTCTGAAAACGGAATAACAGAGTTGGAAGGGACCTTGGAGGTCTTCTAGTCCAACCCCCTGCCCAAGCAGGAGTCCCTATACCATTCAGGACTAATGGCCATCCGATCTCTTCCTGAAAACCTCCAGTTATTTCTTACTTGCTCTCTACTAGGGATTTCACCATATATCACCAGACCCTGATGATTTGCGTGTGAGTAATGGAAGGTATTGTGGGAAAATAGTGTCCATTAATCCTCCTGCAAAGGTATGAATTTTTGGAGGGAGGGAGGAGGAAGAGAGAGAAGGAGGGAGGAGGAAAAAGAAAGAAAAGAAGAAGAGAGGGAGGGAGGGAGGAGGAAGAGAAAGGACGAAAGGAAGGAGGAAGAAATGGAGGGAGGAGGAAGAGAAAGGACAAAAGGAAGGAGGAAGAGAGGGAGGGAGAAGGAAGACAAAGAGGAAGGTGGAAGAGAGGGAGGGAGAGAGGAGGAAGAGAAAGGAAGGAAGGAGGAAGAGAGAAGGAGGGAGGAGGAAGACAAAGGAAGGAAGGAAGGAGGAAGAGAGAGAGAGGCGGAAGAGAAAGGATGAAAGAAAGAAGGGAGGAGAAAGGGAGGAGGAAGAGAGAGAAAGAGGGAGGAGGAAGACAAAAAGAAAAGGAGGAAGAGAGGGAGGGAGGAGGAAGAGAAAGGAAGGTGGAGGGAGAGAGGAGGAAGAGAAAGGAAGAAAGGAAGAAGAGAGAGGGAGGAGGAAGACGAAGGAAGGAAAGAGGAAGAGAGAGGGAGGAGGAAGAGAAAGGATGAAAGAAAGGAGGAAGAGAGAAATGAAGGGAGGGAAGGAGGAGAAAGAAAAAAGAAGGAGGGAGGGAGGAAGGAGCAACTTTTATTAGATGCAAAACATCCAGACTTTTTTCTAAATATAAACCCTTCTCACATCTCACGGGGCCTAATTTAGGTTTCGCAAGTGCAATTTCCACCCTTGACCTTAGCCGAAGATCCCTAGCCTCAAAGTCTGGGTTCTAGCCCCGAGTGCCCTCAGCTTTAAAATAAGATAAAATGAAATATTTGTGCTACAGGCCACGCAACACCCCCCCCGCCCCCCTCACCCAGGATTAAGTGGACAAAGGCTGAGACTTTCCGAAAAGCGACATTCTCCATTCCCAAGAACGCTGAAAACCCGAGTGTCATTATTGATGTAAAGAGGCTTGATGGAGCTTGTTCCTTCATTAAAAAGATAAAGTTGTTTCCTTTCATTTGCAAATTAAGACTACACATAAATATCCTGCTTTTTTTCTTTTTTTTTTCTTTTCTTTTTTTAAATTCTGGTTCCTACAGCTCAGGGCTTCCTACATTATTATTTTTTTTAAGTTACATAAGACGTATTTATAACCCTCCCAAGATGGATGGTAATGCAATATGTTGAGCCTAAAAAAGCATTAAGCCGGGGCGCTGAGGGAAACGGTCCAACTCATCTATATATGCAAGACAAAGAGTTATTTATTCAAGCTACATTTTCTCAACTGCCAAAAATCTCCCTCAAGTTTGCTTCCCTTGCGCAAAAGAAAAGAGAAAGAAAGAAAAAGATTCGGCTTGTCTACTTCGTTCTCGGAATGCATGAACCATTTTCTTTTAGAGTTCTCTCTGCAGATCCTTTTTAAATCTGTCTCTGGTGCTGATGGTGCAAAAAGGCATATTTTGACATTATAGTTCTCAGTCCTCAATTTTTCTGTTTCTGACACTTTAGGGAGTTTTTTGGGCTTCCTCACCTGAAAAAGCCTCGTGTGATGGTTTCCTTCCTGATGTGTGTGTGTGTGTGTGTGTGTGTGTGTGTGTTTTAGATGAACTATGGGGAGGTGATGGAGGGAAATTTAATCTACCAGCCTCAACTTACGACCTCAGCTGAGTCCCAAATTTCTTGTTTGGTGAGTTTTGCCCCATTTGATGATCTTTGTACCTCAGTTATAATCATCATCATCATCATCATCATCATCATCATCATCATCATCATCATCATCAAATAGAGAAAGTCATAGAAAATGATAAAATTAAACTGCTCTGGGACTTCAGAATTCAAACAGACAAGCACCTGCAACATAACACCCCAGACTTAACAATTGTCGATAAGAAAGACAAAAAAGTCTGGATAGTGGACGTGGCAGTGCCTGGAGACAGCAGACTAGATGAGAAAGAACTGGAGAAGATAACAAAATACAAAGACCTACAAATAGAAATAGAAAGACTGTGGCAAAAGCAAGCAAGGGTAGTACCAATAGTAATAGGCGCCTTGGGTGCAATCCCAAAACAACTGGAGCACCACTTGAACACCATTGGCATTGACAAATTTGCCATTAGTCAATTGCAAAAGGCAGCCTTACTAGGAACTGCTTACATCCTGCGACGATATCTGTAATACCATCAAACATGCATGCATGGGTAAGGACTCGATAGGTAGACAAAATGCCAAATCCAGTCTGAACATCTGGCTGACTGAGCGATGATCCATAATAATAATAATAATAATAATAATAATGATGATGATGATGATGATGATGATGATGATGATGATGATGATGATGATGATGATGATGATGATGTTGGAAGGGACCTTGGAGGTCATCAAGTCCAACTCCCTGCTCAGGCAGGAAACCCTATCCATTTCAGACAAATGGCTGTCCAATCTCTTCTTAAAAACTTCCAGTGTTGGAGCATTCACCGCTTCTGGAGGCAGGTTGTTCCACTGGTGAATTGTTCTCACTGTCAGGAAGTTTCTCCTTAGTTCCAGGTTGCTTCTCTCCTTGATTAGTTTCCATCCGTTTCAAATATTTTTATATTATAGAAAGGAAGCAGGCTCGGACAAAAATGGTTAAGTATTGGCTATTCTCCACCAGCCTAGCAAATATCAAGTCAGAAAACATCTTTTGCTTAGCCTGTCTAAAAATCAATAAATACCAAGGCTAAACCCTCATATGACACTTGCTTTTTGAAAATCCTGGAATGTTAACTGTGTGGACCCAAAGTATTGAAAAAAACAGCCTTGGCAACACAAGGTTTGATACAGCGGGCTTTAGATCATTAGCAGAATTCGAATGGAGAAGCTTTTAGTGCTCTTTGAGCTTGGTGGTTTTTCTTGCAGATGTTTCATTACCCAACTAGGGAACATCATTAGTGCTGCTGCTGCTATCTAGTTTGTGTAACCAAACATCTGCAAGAAAACCACCAAGCTCAGAGAGCACCAAAGACTCCTCATTTGAACCCTCGGCTACAAAGTTTATCCTTCATCAGAATTCAAACTCGGAGGGGGAAGAAAAAGGCAAAAAATATAAGAATTGAAATGTTCTCCAGAAACAGCTCCATGTGTTTGTTTTCAAGTTCTGGTTAACCAGGGAAGGGGGAAAAATATCACGTTGTCACTTCTGTTTTTTCAGATGAGCTTTTTTTATATCCTTTAAAAGCATT
>NW_015401547.1:0-4681 GCF_001527695.2 Protobothrops mucrosquamatus
CTTGGTTTTCTGTTTGTCTCTTTTTTTCCCCAGCCGACATCATGTACTCTGGGACCATGGATTGCTGGCGGAAGATTGCGCGCGACGAGGGCGGCAAAGCGTTTTTTAAGGGTGCGTGGTCCAACGTCCTCAGAGGAATGGGCGGTGCTTTCGTCCTAGTCTTGTACGACGAAATCAAGAAGTACACATAAACACCCCCTCTCCCCCCAATTCCTTAGACGACCCTACATAATATTCCATGGACTGCATCAAAACTATTTATCGTTTCTCCTCCCCCCCTCCCTGGTGGTGTCTCTTAGTTGACAGAGAAGCCATGGTTTTGCTCGCCTGACCCCCTTTCTCAAGTCATTCCTTGACGATGGGACTCAAACTTTATTTTTAATTCAGTCACTCCTGTTAAAATAAGTTTGAGAAATAAAATGGGAAGAAAAAAAAAAAGATACCGAAACTTTGTTGTTTTTCCTTCTCTTGGATAACGTGTTTGGGTTTTTTTGCATGGTCAAAAATAGCTGTTATTAAACTACAATTCCCAGATGTTGAGTTCATCCTGAGTAAATGCAGGTAATCCTCGATTTATGAGCATTTAGTGACTGTTCAATGTTAGAAGGGCGTTGAAGAAAGTGACTTTACAGCGGTCACAATGTCTCTGCAGTCACACAACTATTGGCAAAGAGCCAGTTTGCTAAAGGTTAAGGCACAAGGCTAGAAGCCAGGAGATGGTGAATTTTAGGTCTGCCTTACACATGAAAGCCAAAAGGGTTACTTTGGGCCAGTCACCAGGAGACTGAGTTCTAGTCCTGCCTTAGGTATAAAAAAAACATCTGGGTGACTTTGGGCCAATTTCTCTTTCTCAGCCATCCCACCTCACAGGATTGTTTTGGGGAAAATAAGAGGAAGAAGTGTTAGGCCCGTACACTCAAAAGTTCTAGTCTAGAATCAAGGAGTCTTCCGTATTCCCGAGGGCAGGAAATCGCTGCTCTGCACAAGCCAGCTTCCTTTGATCTTCCGAGCATCCTGTCTTAAATGTCAGGATTCACTCCAAGCCCATCAGTCCATGGCAGCCTTTTGCAATTTTGGCAAGTCTTAATTTTTCTGGGAGTTGAAATCTACAGGTCTTAAAAGTTGCTGAAGTTGAGAAACGCCGCTCTGTGGAACCCAGCTACAAATGGATTTTGTGTAATTTAAAGAAAAGCCGCTAATGGGGCTAGTAAAGTCTCAGCAAGTTGTACAGGGCACCGTACAATCTATAGCTAGCGTGGTTGTCTTGTTTTCCCTGCCCCACTATTGCAAGCATGCTGGTATGTCTACTTTTTTCCCCCCCCAAATTGATGGTCTGCAGGAACTTTGCATTGAACTAGCCCAGGGCTAGGCAACCTCGGTTCTTTTATGACTCGTGGACTTCAACTCCTAGAATTCCTGAGCCAGCATGGCTCAGCTTGGAAACCTCTCCCTTTCCCCTCAGCACGGCTGGCTCAGGAATTCTGGGAGTTGAAGTCCACAAGTCATAAAAGAGCCAAGGTTGCCTACCCCTGAACTAGTCTGTCCGTGTCTTTTTTCCAACACCCTTTGCTCACTAACCATAAAGCATTTTTAATTAAGTATGATTGTTTTTTTAAGGCTATTGCACACTTAATAGACTGCAGCATAGTGTAAATATAATTTATAGACACTGGGAATCCAAACAGTTGGTGTGACTTATTTATTTTTTTAATTTATTTTTCACATTCTTGAACCGCCCGTCTCAAAGAGGGACTTTATTGTGAGACTCGCTTTATTGTGGTGGTCTGGAACTGAACCCACAACTTCTCGAGAGTTATGTCAGCACGTAGTTTGCCTCGGAGTTTTGCAAGTCTCGGGGTGCTGGGAGTTGAACCACAAAGCTCCCTTCAAATGACCTTCGTCCTCCAAAGCCTCAGAAGGCAGGACAAGAAGCAACGGATGGAAACTAGCCAAGGAGAGAAGCGACCTAGAACTAAGGAGAAATTTCCTGACAGTGAGAACAATTAACCAGTGGAACAACCTGCCTCCGGAAGTTGTGGGTGCTCTTAACACTGGAGGTTTTCAAGAAGAGACTGGACAACCATTTGCCTGAAATGGTGTAGGGTATCCTGCCAGAGAATGGGGTTGGTATAGATGACCCCCAGGGTCCCTTCCAACTCGGGAAAGATGTTCTCTCTCTCTGCCATGTGTTGTCCTGGCCATTCGGAAAGGAAGCTCTTTAATCTTGAAATTCCAGTTAGACAGGTTCCTTCCCTCTTTCATCCAATGTTGTGATTCTGTGATAGTGAGTGTCGTTCGTTAAAGGGAGGGCCATTAATAGGAATCGGGATGCGGAAGCCCCGTCAAACCTGTCTGAGCAAAAGCAGGGAAGCGTCTTCGCACACCTCAAAAGGCCAGCAATTGATTCCTGCACAAGTTCCATCCCTTACAAGGAAGGGTTCTCAACCCTCACCTAAGGAACCAGGTGAAAAGCATGCAATGAAGGGCTGACGGCCACAGCAAAGCGAAGTGCTTATCCTGTAAATATGGGTAGTCCTCACTTAACAGTAAAACCATTCATTTGGTGACTGTTCAAAGTTCCGATGGGGCTGGAAAAAGTAGTTTACAACTGGTCCTTGCACTGATGATCATAGCAGCATCCCCATGGTCACGTGAGCTAAATTTAGGCATGTATTGGCATATATTTATGATGGTGGCAGTGTCCCGGGGCCAGGCGTTTGCCATTTGCAACCTGTCCAGTTAGCTTCCAGCAAGCAAAATCAATGGGGAGACGCTAGATTTGTTTAACAACTGCAGTGGAATAATAAGAATGGAATGGAACAGAACAGAATAGAACATGGAATGGAATAGAGTAGAATAGAATAGAATTCAGAATGAATAGAATAGAATTCAGAATAAAGAATAGAATAGAAGATAGAGTAGAATAGAATAGAATTCAGAATGAATAGAATAGAATTCAGAATAGAATAGAACAGAGGATAGAATAGAGTAGAATAGAATAGAATTCAGAATGAATAGAATATAATTCAGAATAAATAATAGAATAGAAGAAAGAAAAGACTAGAATAGGAATAGAATAGAATATAGAATAACACAGTTGGAAGGGACCTTGGAGGTCATCTAGTCCAACCCCCTGCTCAGGCAGGAAGCCCTATACCATTTCAGACAAATGGTTGTCCAGTCTCTTCTTAAAAACCTCCAGTGTTGGAGCATTCACCGCTTCTGGAGGCAGGTGGTTCCACTGATTAATTGTTCCAACTGTCAGAAAATTTCTTCTGAGTTCCAGGTTGCTTCTCTCCTTGGTTAGTTTCCCTCCGTTGCTTAACAACCATTGCACAATTGGTAGTAAAACCAGGTTCTACTCACTTAACAATCACCTTGCTTAGAAACTTTTGGCCCCAGCTGTGGACAAAAGTCAAGGACTACCTGTTCTGGTTTTTTTTATTATCAGTAAAAACATATTTTATTTACAAGCCAAGGATGAGCTTGGCAGTCTTTTTCCTTGTTAATGAGACTGGGGGGGGGAGGGGCATATGGTAACAAGATTGGAAGGGGGCCATAGGTGAATAAAAAGGCTGAGAAGCACAGCATGATAGCCTATGCAATGATATTTGATTTTTTTTTTGACAATGCCTGGGTTAAAGTCAGTGAGTTACTGGGATCTATTCATAATGATGTAACACGGTGTTTCTCAATCTCTACTCCTTTAAGAAATGGGGACTTCAAGTCCCAGAAATCCCCAGCCAGCACTTGAAAGCCACACATTTTTAAAATGATTGAGACACCGTAGCATATCCTCAACCTATCAGCAGCCTGCAAAATAGGCTATTATGAAACCAGGGAGTCTTCCGAGAGAATAAATAGTCCATCGGAAGCAACAACGTCACAGCCAACTTGAAATCTTAACTGGAGAACATTTTGCTCTTCGTATTTTCTGCTGAATGCCACACCACGTGTGTGTTGCAACATCTTTCCAATGAGTCACTCTTCAGGCTGCCAAGTTTAATCAATAAAAAAGTTAGAATTTGAAGCATGCCATTCATCAAAAAAAAAGTACTTGGACTAATTAAGCAACGGGAGCCGTATCTAATCAGCCAACCCAAGGAACTAACTTAATATCCACTCTAAGGTCTAATACAAGTGCTCCTCATTTAGTGACCAAAATGAGGAGTGGAAACTTGATCATTAAGCATAGCGGTTGCTAAGTGAAATCACAACTGCGTTTATTATCTTGCTTCAGCTTTTCTTTGCTTTACAGACCTGGGAAGATTGTAAATGCAAGACTTGGTTGTAAATTTAAATTTTCCTCACTGTTGCAATTTCAGTTGCTAAATGAAGCAGTCACTAAATGAGGACTACCTGTATTATAATACATCATTGTTTAAAAAATCAAGGTTTAACTTTATGTGTGACTCAAGAACTCAAGTTTTTCTCAGACTCTAATGGTTTAGAATTGAATTGTTGACTAGTTACCATATTTCTCCAAAAGTAAGACCTAACCAGAAAATAAGCCCTAATGCGTCTTTTGGAGCAGAAATTAATGTAAGACCCAGTCTTATTTGTGGAGAAACACTGTATGTATCAGTTGCCACCTTACCCTTGCTTGTGCTTCACTGCTATGCAGTAACAGACTGCCTTGAACTGTGGAGAGGGAATGAATAAGGAAATGCTTGGGAAAACG
>NW_015401548.1:0-4681 GCF_001527695.2 Protobothrops mucrosquamatus
GTCACCTATCATTTTCTGAAGAGCTTTCTTGATGATGCTGTGGAAGACGCCCAAAATGTTCGGGCAAAACTTCTTGAGTGATCAGAGTCCCAGGGAAAGTCCCAAGACGACCCCAAGCCCCATTTGAAGGGGACCGTCAAGCATTTCATCAAGATGAAAGCAGGGAGAGGAAAATAATAATATGCTTCAAAGCCTTATTGGAACTATCTATCTGCTTGCTCATTTTAGTAATTCTCTGATTGAAGTACGTACTTGATCACCCTAGGAGGGAGTGATTAGCTCTGTCTGCAGATATTTCCACGGGAAGTTAGAAATTAAATAATTATCCATATTGTTTATGGAGGAATGCTTTTCTTTTCTTCTTTTCTCTCTTTGGCTTTTTTCGGTTATATTTGAGCAAAGTGGAGATTATTGTATGAAATTACAAAATTCATGATCCTTTTTTTTTTAAATATGAGGAAAACAACTCCTAGGGGAAATTTTTAACTGGGTTTTAATATAATTTTAAATTAACATAGGCCTAATATTATATCTTCTTTTAATCGTGTTTTAATTATAGTATTTAGTATTTTTGTAATTGTTTTATCTGGCTGTTAGCCGCCCTGAGTCCGTAAGGACAAGGGCGGGATATAAATACAATAAACTAACTAACTAACTAACTAACAGAGACTGCGTGGGATATGTCATTAATGTTATACTTACCATTAATAGCATAAGTACAATAATTGTTTTTGGAAATATATCTGTCCCTTAAATAAAAAGCATTTTAAAGAAAGATTCCCATTTCGTTATCCAACTATGTAACATTATCACTGCTGCCAGGAAACAGCCATGTTCAGAATACCAAGGACCCATCATAATACATTCAGTTCTACATATAGGTCATCCTGGCATTTGTGCTGGCAAAATCTGACCAGACAGGACTGCTATTCAGTGAAAGAATTATTCTTATTTTTATAGGCCTCTTCAGGTAGTTCTTGACTTATGATCATAATTGCACCCAAAATTTCTATTGCTAAGCAAGACAGTTGCTAAGTGAATTTTGCACCAATTTATGACCTTTCTTGCCACAGTTGTTAAGTGAATCACTGCAGCTGTTAACTTAGTCACACACCTGTTAAGTGAATCTGACTTCCCCATTGACTTTGCTTGTCAGAAGGTCGCAAAAGGGGATCACGTGACCCCTGGGCCGCTGCAACCGTCATAAATATGAGTCACCGAGCATCTGAATTTTGATTACCTGACCACGGGGAGGCTGCAACGGTCATAAGTGTGAAAGTCACTTTTTTTCAGTGCCACTGTCAGTTTGAATGGTCACTAAATGAACTGTTGTAAGTTGAGGGCCTGTGTTTTGGGTGACACACTTATTTTGTTTAAACCGTGCTCCCTCTGTTCAAATGTGTGGAAATATTTGGACTTTTCTCCTCTGCTGGTTTTCCCTGCCTTTTAGTTAAGTTGGATTGCAAGAAGCCATGGAGGAATTCTCGATTCCTGATACACACACACACACACACACACACAAATTGCCATTCTTTTTATACAGCCAATGGATTGGGATGCTTGATAGTAGCATTGGAATTGTGGTCATCCTGGAACGGTTGGTTCCCTCTCCGTCAGTTTCCCCAGCCTTACTTTCCTGTCTTCATCAGAACCTGTTTCCACTGAAAAAGGAATCACTTCTATCCTTTTCTTTACTCCATTGGCCTGTAGACCACTTTTCTCAAGGACCCATATTGTCTGTCCGAGTCTCAACTTCATGCAGATTCTTAAAATAGGGGACGACTCGATAGCCATTTCTCAAAGATGCTGTAATGGGGGCCACAGACTGGACAGGGGAGGGGAGGGAAATATTATGGAAGCAGGAGAGAAAGGAGCTCCAACTGATTCCACCTTAACTGTCCTGGGTGCAAGAGGGAGAGAGGGAGGGAAGTTCCCAGGAGGGTTTCAAGATTCAGCAACTAGATCAAGTAGAGTTCTCAGCATTGTAGTGAAACCTGTTTTTTGGCCTGGCTAACTGAGCATGCCCACCCCCAAATTGGCCAGGTTCAATGAAGGGTGGGGCAAACAGGTGGGTGAGAGTCCAGCCTGGCACCCCCTCTCAGTGCAGGTTGAGGGGAATCCCCCAACCAAGCAGAAGGTGGATTTGCAAGCATCTGGGTACTCAGAAATGGGGGTGGGAAGCATTGTCCTCCCTCCTGGTTTGCCAACGCTCCTGTCCAAATACAGCAAAGGCAAGTGGCAGGTTCATCAACAGTTACATCCCATCCAGGTTGGCTAATATGTTTCTGCTCCAGACGTGCTAGCTAGTCCTTTGGAAACCTATGGGAGATGGAGGTAGCTGAGCATGCCTCAGGCTAATGTTCCCTAACGTCTTTTGCCAGCAGACCACAATTTGGATACATCTGTGCCATGGCAAGCAGGCATCCCGCTTTCTCTGATTCAAAGGGAGGGTGGGGAGTGACAGCACATTGAGACTTGCAAAATGCTGCTATTACTGAATAGCCAATCGCAATGAAAATAATTCTGGCCTTGCTGTGGAGTTGATTCCCTGGTCTGGTCTGCCTAGCGAGCCTCAAGGACATCCGAAGAGTAGAGGCAGCAAGGCTATACCACCCCCGGAAGGACAAGAATATTTTTATTGATTTGAGTCCTGCTCCTGAGAGTCAAGGACTGTCTGTCTGTCTGTCTGTCTGTCTGTCTGTCTGTCTGTCTGTCTGTCTGTCTGTCTGTCTGTCTGTCTGTCTATCTATCTATCTATCTATCTATCTATCTATCTATCTATCTATCTATCTATCATATCTCATCCATCCACCCACCCATCCATCATCCATCCATCCATCCATCCATCCATCCATCCATCCAGTGGTGGGATTCTAATATGTGAACAACCGGTTCTCTGTGTGGATGCTGCTTCCGGAAATCTATTCTAGGTCTGGGCAACAAAAAATTAGTTACCAGTTCCATCCATCCATCCATCCATCCATCCATCTATCTATCTATTTTTCAAGCTGCCCAAGCTCCTTTGCAGAGGGGCTCTTGGTGGTGTACAGGTTCAATATCAAACCATAAAAACAGCATATAAAATTTAAAAGGCAAGGATGGATTAAAATCAGTGTGCAAGTTATTTAAAAGGTGATTGGAGGGATTGGAACCCTACAGCTACATGCGCCTCTGTGTGGCCCAAGTTTGTTTTTACACCTTTCCAGAGAGCCATGAGATTGGGGAACTAGGCAGAGTTTTCCACAAGGCTGGGACAGTGGCTGAGAAAACTCTTTCCCTGGAGCCCACCAATCAGAATTCTTTAGCTGATTAGGGAACTAGTTCATCTCTGAGGGCAGAGTTTTCCACAAGGCAGGGGCAGTGGCTGAGAAGACTCCTTTCCTGGACCCACCAATCAGAATTCTTTAGCTGACAGGTCAACAACATGCCTGATTGGGTGGGATGGGCTGATGGAATGAGAAGAAGATGGTTCCATAGTTAACGTAGCCCCATCGTGTAAGATAATAACCAACCCCATGAATTTGACCTGGAAGCAAACTGACAAGATTGCCATTGTGCCCTATCCAGACTGGGAACCCTCAATCTAAAGTCAGTGATCTGCAGAAGGGGCACAAATGCACTCCTCTACGATACGTTTAAGTTAATTACATGCTGATCAAAATGACCTCAGAAGGTGAGGTGGTCTCTTACTAAGGACTACCGTGGTTTTCGTAGGCATAGGGATTGTGAAGGGAGACATGACACAACTGAGAAAAATCACAATCTCTCTCTTCATTTCCAGATAACCTGCGCAGAACAAAAAGCAACTATGGGCAATATATTTCTAAAAGATGATGTAAGGAGAGAATTTGATGATTTAAAGAGTCATTTGAATCAAGGCAATATCCCTGAAACGGCAGTTGAATACAGAGGATATTTGAATAAAATGCAAAACCTGCCACTTAATATTGCAGTTGTTGGAAAGGCGGGTGCTGGTAAATCCTCCTTCATTAATGCCTTCCGGGGCATAAATGATGATGATGAGGAAGCAGCCGAGGTTGGTACAGTAGAGGAAAAAACAGTGCCAGAGGCACATCCCCACCCTTCTCTTCCCAATACAACGATATGGGAGCTACCAGAGATCAGAACGTGTACTTCTAATGCAGCTGAATATCTCAAGAAGGTCCAGTTTGAAAGATATGATGTCTTTGTTTTGATTGTCACTGACCGCTTTACTGAAAACGATGCTTTCCTCGCAAAGGAAATACAAAGAAGGAGAAAGAAGTTTTACTTTGTGCGTAGTAAAATCGATATCAGTATTGAAGGTGAAAGGAGGAAAAGGAATTTCAACATGGAGCAAACCCTGGAGACCATCAGGAATTATTGTGAAGATACCTTGAAGGAGTCAGCTGAGCTCTCCGTGAGAGTATTTCTGGTATCCAACACGCATGCACACATGTACGAATTCCCTCTCCTGCGAGAGACAATGGCCACCGAACTTCGTGATTACAAGAAACACCTTTTAACCCTGGCTGTGCATGTTTTCTCAGAAAATAATTTGATGAAGAAAAAGATTCACATGAATTCCTATATAAAGAAGTTAGCGATAGTATCTTGCATTTGTGGAGCAGTGCCTGTGGTGGGTCTCTCTATAATTTGTGATATTGGAATTATGATAGATGCACTGATATGTTTCAGGTGG
>NW_015401549.1:0-4680 GCF_001527695.2 Protobothrops mucrosquamatus
TCTACTCTGCCCTCCCTTCCCTTCTCCTCTCCTACTCTACTCTACTCTACTCTGCCCTCCCTTCCCTTCTCCTCTCCTCTCCTATTCTACTCTACTCTACTCTACCCTCCCCTCTCCTCTCCTCTCCCTTTCCTTTTCTTCCCTCCCTTTCCTCCTCTTCTACTCCTTTCTTTTCCGCTCCTCCTTCTTATTTTATATTTCCTTCTCTCTTCTCCCTTTCCTTTTCTTTGCCTCCCCTCTTCCCTTCCCTTTCCTCCCTTCCCCTTCCCTTCTCTTTCCTTCCCTCCCTCCCTTTCCCTTCTCTCCCTCCCCTCCCCTTCCCTTCCCTTCCGTTGTACAAACTCCACTCATTCAATTGCACACTCTACCCACCCAGAAAATGGGTACACTCATAACTGGCTTGTTCTGCAAATACCGGATTAGTTTTCATTTGCTAGCTCGCAAAGAGTGGGGAGTGAAAAAATAAGGGAAATGGATGGAGGGGAAGCTGAAAAAAATGCTGGAACATCCAGGAAAAAAAAAAAGATATGGTGGATTAAGGGCGGCACAGTCAAAAGAGCAAGCGTGATCCCTTCAAGAGTGATCAGAGGATCATCTATCTCTGCAAGGTTAAGACGCGTGGGCTTCAACTCCCAGAATTCCCCAGTCGGTCACCCTGCTCTGTGCCCAGATCTTGCCAGCCACCGTTGCCCACCAGCATCTTCCATCCTCCGTAATTGGGCTCCGGAGGGAACTCGCCCAGCGTGCCCATCTGTTCCACGGCTCAGCTCGTCCTCCTACAGCAGGCCGGTCCTCCGTCTGCCTCTTCCCCTGAGCAAAATCTGATTATTGCTCTGGAAAGCGTGTGTGTGTGTGTGTGTGTGTGTGTGTGTAAGGAACCAGGAGGATGTCAGGAAAGGTGACAGTTGTAAGAGATAACTTGAGGGGGGCCGTGACTCCGGAGTGATGGAAACGGAGGAATGTAATTTGGAAATTCATTTTTCTGCAAGCTTTCTGTTCAAATCTCTGAAGAACCTTGAATTCGATTAACCTTGATGTCAAGGACGATGGGAAAGGGCCCTCCATCTGCCTCCTCCGATTCCACGAGGATTTTGTTTTTTTACTTTCCACCCAGATGCGTTTGGTACGGGACTTTAAAGGAGTTGTAGGAGGTTTTGCTTTCCTCCCATAAGCAGGTAAGGGAGAAACAAAATAAAACTTTTTTAAAAAAAAGAAAAAAGAAAAGAACCTCGAAGACGGAGTTCCCCAACCTCAACAAAACTGCATCCAGTTTTGGGTCACCACGATGTAAAAAAGATGGTGAGACTCTAGAAAGAGTGCAGAGAAGAGCAACAAAGATGATTAGGGGACTGGAGGCTAAAACATACAAGGAACGGCTGCTGGAATTGGGTCTGTCTAGTTTAATGAAGAGAAGGACGAGGGGGGACATGATAGCAGCCTTCCAATATCTCAGGGGCTGCCCCAAAGAAGAGGGAGTCAAGCTATTCTCCAAAGCCTCAGAAGGCAGGACAAGAAGCAACGGGTGGAAACTAATCAAGGAGAGAAGCAACCTGGAACTAAGGAGAAACTTCCTGACAGTGAGAACAATTAACCAGTGGAACAACCTGCCTCCAGAAGCGGTGAATGCTCCAACACTGGAAGTTTTTAAGAAGAGACTGGACAGCCATTTGTCTGAAATGGTATAGGGTTCGTGCCTGAGCAGGGGGTTGGACTCGATGACCTCCAAGGTCCCTTCCAACTTTATTATTATTATTATAATGAAGAGAAGGATGAGGGGGGACATGATAGCAGTCTTCCAGTATCTCAGGGGCTGCCCCAAAGAAGAGGGAGTCAAGCTATTCTCCAAAGTGCCTGAAGGCAGGACCAGAAGCAACAAGAAGATGGAAACTAATCAAGGAGAGAAGCAACCTAAAATATAAGGAGAAACTTCCTGACAGTTAGAACAATTAACCAGTGGAACAACCTGCCTCCAGAAGTGGTGAATGCTCCAACAGTGGAAGTTTTTAAGAAGAGACTGGACAGCCGTTTGTCTGAAATGGAATAAGATTTCCTGCCTGAGCAGGGGGTTGGACTGGAAGACCTCCAAGGTCCCTTCCATCTCCTATTCTATTCTATTCTATTCTATTCTATTCTATTCTATTCTATTCTATTCTATTCTATTCTATTCTACAATATATTCTATTCTATTCTATTCTACAATATATTCTATTCTATTCTATTCTACAATATATTCTGTTCTATTCTACAATATATTCTATTCTATTCTATTCTATTCTATTCTATTCTATTCTATTCCATTCCATTCCATTCCATTCCATTCCATTCCATTCCATTCTATTCTATAAAACTTAAAAAAACAACAACACCTGAATTATCCTTCCTCTAATTGGAAGCCCTGAAACCCCACCTGGCCTGTACATCAGGGACTCTCCTTGGTGAGTTAGGCTGATGGAATTCCTACCGTGCCCTGTGTAGCAAAAAGTCTAACTGTATCATATAAACACAGTTTGTCACATGCCTGCTTAAATTGTGTGCTGTCCATCTTACTATCCAGAGTGACTCTGGGAAACTTACAAAGAGCATAAAAATATTTTCTAGTCCTGCACAAAAGCTGTCTGGGTGACTTTGGGCCAATCACCAGCAGACGGTGAGTTCTAGTCCTGCCTTAGGCATAAAAGCCGGCTGGGTGACTTTGGCCCAATCACCAGGAGACGGTGAGTTCTAGTCCTGCCTTAGGCATGAAAGCCAGCTGGGTGACTTTGGGCCAATCACCAGGAGACGGTGAGTTCTAGTCCCGTCTTAGGCATGAAAGCTGGCTGGCTGACTTTCGACCAATCACCAGGTGTCTCTCCCTCTCAGCCCATCCCACCTCACAGGATCCTTCTTGTGGGGAGAATAAGAAGAGGAAGGAGTGTTCAATATGTCTGCTGTCTTGAGTTATTGTTAAAATAATAAAGGCAGGATATAAATAAGTAAATATAAATGGTCCTCGACTTACGACCATAATTGAGCCCGACACTTCTCTTGCTAAGTCAGACAGTTGTGAACTGAGTTTTGCCCCATATTACGACCTTTCTTGCCACCGTTGTTAAGCGGATCCCTGCAGTTGTTCAGTTAGTCACATGGCTGTTAAGTGAATCTGGCTTGATGTTGCTTGTCAGAAGGTCGTTAAAAGGGGAATCGCACAATCCCGGGACCCTGTAACCGTCATAAATAGGAACCCGTTGCCAAGCAGCCAAATTTGGGTCATGTGACCCTGGGGACACTGCGACGGTCATAAGTGTGAAACACGGTTATAAGTCACTTTTTTCCAGTGGCCTTGTAACTTCAAACGGTCACTGAATGAACGGTTGTAAGCCGAGGATTACCTGTAATTAATAAGTAATAATGAATAAGTAAATAATAAGTAAACAGAATGTCCATAGAAGGGGCGGAGCTGACAATGCAAGGTTTGGTTTAGGCCTGCCATCCCTCTTGCAGAGGCCTCAGTCTAGGCCTGGGGTTTTGGGGCAACGGTGGCCATTTTATGACGTGTGGACTTCAACTCCCAGAATTCCTGGGCCAGCATGAGCTTCCCGCTCTGTGCTTCTGGGGCACGGCTGGCTCAGGAATTCTGGGAGTTGAAGTCCACACCTCATAAAATGGCCACCATTCCCCCAAACCCCCAGGTCTAGAGAGGCCTCAGTCTAGGCCTGGGGTTTTGGGGCAACCGTGGCCATTTTATGACATATGGACTTCAACTCCCAGAATTCCTGGGCCAGCATGAGCTTCCCACACTGTGCTTCTGGGGCACACCTGGCTGAGGAATTCTGGGAGTTGAAGTCCACAAGTCATGAAGGGGCCATAGTTCCCCCATGCTGGCTGAGGAATTCTGGGAGTTGAAGTCCACACGTCATAAAAGGGCCAAGTTTGAAGGCCCCTGTTTTACACAAAGAAAGCAGATTGACCTATTCCTTTAATACTGCTTTCTTTGTGTAAAACAGAGGTCTTCAAACTTGGCCCTTTTATGACGTGTGGACTTCAACTCCCAGAATTCCTCAGCCAGGTGTGCCCCAGAAGCACAGAGTGGGAAGCTCATGCTGGCTGAGGAATTCTGGGAGTTGAAGTCCACACGTCATAAAAGGGCCAAGTTTGAAGACCCCTGGCTTAAGCCATAAAAATATCAACTTTGGAGAGTTGAATTCTCACTCTGGTGATTTGAAGTCAGCCGGAGGGAGGGAGGGAGGGAGGACTTAAGTTACCCGCTCGCTTTTCTCCCGGAACGGTGACATCTGTGTGGGTGGGAGGCTCAGAACTGGGAACGCTTCAGATGCCGAGGAAGGTGGCTGTGAACAGTGTTGTTTTTGTTTTGTGTTGTTTTGTTCTGGTTTTTCAGCAAGTTCCCTCCACCCAGCCTGAATAATAAAACGGAAAACCTAAAAGGACATTACTAGGATCAACTTCTTTCCCTTCCCTCCCTCCTTCTCTTCCTTCCCATCCATTAACCAGCCATTCCTTTCTTTCCTTCTTTCCTTCTTTCCTTCCTTCCTCCCTCCCTCCCTCCCTTCTTCCTTCCTCCTTCCCTTCCTTCTTTCCTCCCTCCCTCCCTCCCTTCTTTCCTCCTTCCTTCCCAATCCTAACATACTCTTTCCTTCCTTCCTTCCTTCCTTCCTTCCTTCCTTCCTTCCTTCCTTCCTTCCT
>NW_015401550.1:0-2499 GCF_001527695.2 Protobothrops mucrosquamatus
TTTATTTATTTATTATTTTAATTTGTATACCGCCCTTCTCCCATAGGACTCAGGGCGGTTCACAGCATATTAAAAACAAATAATATACACAAAATACAAAAAAATACAAAATACAAAAATACAAAAATACAAAAAATAAACCCCGATAAAAGCCGAATTAAAACCAAATATTATCAGCTGTGTTTCCGATTAAAATACTTTTAAAATTATCCCTGCCTAAAATCCTCCCTAGGTCAGGCCCGCTTGCTGAAAAAGCCATGTCTTGAGGGCGTGGCGGAAAGTAAGGAGATCCGGAATCATCCGGATCTCGGGGGGTAGTTCATTCCAGAGGGTGGGGGCACCCACAGAGAAGGCCCTCCCCCTGGGGGTCGCCAGCCTACATTGCTTGGCCGACGGCACCCTGAGGAGGCCCGCTCTGTGGGAGCGTACCGGTCTATGGGAGCCTATCTGGTGACCTTGGAAACTTTTAGAACTGTAACAAACAGCTGGAGGTAGAGAAAAACAGGGCTCTATGTGGTTTTTTGTTATTGACAGCACTAAAGCCTACTGATTACCTTGGATTACAAACATCGATTGATTTAGGACTTTAAGAAGCATCCAGAGACAGAGGATAATATGTTTTTTGCTACCTTTGGCCTGGTGGGATTTACTGATTGGTTTAAGGCCTGCCAGCCAACTTGGATTATAAACATCGGTTGATCTACAATTTTTGGATTTTGGCCACAAGGGCTGTAGCAGACTTTGCAATCTCTTCTCCAAATTTGGTACTGACAGAGTTGGATTACAAAGCTTTTATTTTTGTGGCATATATCTCAGAACTCACAGGATTATAAGAACTATATAATATGATGTAATATATGAATATAAGATTTGTTCTTTTGAATAAGGATAGTTTCTAGGGAACATAGCAGATTGATGACAGAGTAACTGGAGGGTGGGAATAAAAACAAAAATGAGTGCCCCAAACCTTGCTAAAACTGTTAAAAATCCAGCTTCTGCACCCTCATCTGGGGTTCCTATTGAAACAATGCTCCAACAAGAAAAAGCTAATAATTTCCAAAAGGAAACACAGACAACATTGCAGTTAATTCACGAAGTAATTGCTTCACACAAAGAAGATATAAGAAGAAACCATGATGAGACAAGAAACAGCTTGGATAAGATAAATGAGCAGGTCTTCAATATAAATTCACAGTTAGAAAACTTCCAACAAATGATTACAAAGAATGAACAAAGAATCAAGAAAATGGAAGATAAATCATAGGCAATGGAGAAAAAGATGGAGGAAATAAAAGAAGAAAATCAAAGATTAGCATAGGCAAATAAAAACTTGGAAGATACAGTTGCAGTATTGGAGATGGAGAAAGCTTCACACTTCTTAAGACTACAGAATATACCTGAAGACGAGGAGGAAGATCTAACAGAACTGATCACTAATATGCTGGCTGAAGCACTGGAAATAGAAAAAAATGAGATGGAAGGAGAAATCGACCAAATATATAGAATCAACTCAAAGTACACAAGGAGACACAGAGTGCCCAGGGAGATGCATGTAAGATTTGTGAAAAAAACAATAAGGGATGAAATACTGAAAAGAGTGAGGAACGAACCACTGATATATAGAAAAAAAGAAATCCCCAGGAGGATAAGAGAAAACAATACCAATTCATGACTACAAAACTAAATGAAAAAGGAGTGAATTTCCGATAGCTGGTCCTGAAGGGGATCCTAATTAACTGGAACTACAAAAGATATAGATTGGACTCCATCTTTAATGCAACAGAATTTTATGAAAGACACGCAATCTTCTTTGAAGAAAAAACACAAGAAATGCAAGCTGACAGGGAATATAAAAAACAGAAAGAGCTAGTAATAGAAGAGGCAGCTATACAAAGCGAAGAAGAAAAAGAAAATACAGATTAAGAAGGAGAGGGAGTGGAGGCTTCCGGTTTGCGATCGCGGCGGCGGTGGACACGTGGGGAGAGCGCTCTCTCCACCATCCAGTTTTCCTTTGTCGGAAGACCCTGAAAAGGGTCAAAAGTTGCCCTGGAGGGGCGACCACCGTGAGGAGGACCCTCGACAGATCGTGGAAGGGCAGCAGCCATTCTGTTTGATCCGAGTCAGCTCTTTGGACCGACGAAGAAAAGATCGGCCATTAACATGGCCAATCACTAAGCCGTACCAGCCAAAAGCCAAAAGCACTACCAAGCACAATGAAAGCACTGTGGAGGAATTGGATGAGACCTTACCTTACCTTTCTTGCATCCCAACTATCTCCCTGTAAAAGCCTTTGGAAATTTCTTCCCCCCTCTTAACTTGGCGGCTTCTGCCTACCCTGGGAATATAAAGCTTTTAAAAAAGAAAAAAGAAAAGAACAACTAAACTAAACAACTAAACAATTGGACTTGCACCTTTTGGATATTTGGGGTCCCAAAAGGTTCCTATTTCTACGGGGACCTATTACCTTATCTATCTGCTAAATTGGGGGGGGGGGGGAAA